>NC_079209.1:17555608-17773108 GCF_026745355.1 Beta vulgaris subsp. vulgaris
TCAAACTCGCGGAAAGCGAGGCCTCTACATTCTCTAAAGCGATGAATCTCGCACAAAAGTTCATCCAAGCCTCCGACATCTGCAAAACGCACGAAAAACCTCGCTCGAATAAAAGAAAACACGAGTATGTTCCTCGAGTGGACGGCCCAAGGGACTTCCCTCGAAAGGAATTAAAGAGATAAGAAGCCTTGCTAGGATGACAACACACATGGCCCTCGATACAATCACAATAGAAGATAAATCTAACTCGACATCTAGGACAAGTACACTCTACCGCAGCCCAACCCAATCAAAACTGCAGCCAATAGAAGGATAAGAGGCTTTGGTGCGAGTACCATCATGATTGTGGCCACACCACTCGTGACTGCAGAAAATTGAAGAGGGCAGTGGACAAGCTGACCGATGAAGGAAAAGTGAATCGGTTTCTAAAAGACTCAAAAGAAAAGAAGGAAGAGCCTCGAAATGAAAAAGACTCCCAAAGCGACGAGACATCCTGGTACATAAATGTCATTGTTGGAGGGTACGCTTCGGGAAGTTTAACCAATCGCTCTCAAAAGAAACACCTCTACACCCTGAAACACAGAACTGACGTCATGACCACAACCACTTGTCCTCAATGACATTTAAATATAGCCATCGGCAGATCCAAACTCCACACGATGACCCTTTGGTCGTCAAAATAAAGATTGCTAATCTCAAGGTAGGCCGAGTATTGATCGATAGCGGGAGCTTCGCGGACATCATCACAATGGACTGCTTGACAAAATTGAAATATCGGGAAGCTGACCTGACGCCCATCAACCAGCCTCTGGTTGAGTTCGGAGGACAGTCCGTCCATCCGTTAGGCTCTATCAAACTCCCAACTCGAATGGGAGAAAAGGGATATGGAAGAAATGTTGTTGTCGGCTACCTTGTTGTATACACAAGCTAAGCCTCCCATACAATGTCATCATTGGACAACCAACCCTCAACAAAGTCAAAGCTGTTATTTCTACGTATCAGCTGCTACTACAGTTCGAAGGGGGCAAGGGAAAGGTCGCTCGACTATTCTGGGATCAAAAATCCGCCCGAGAATGTTATGTGAACAGCTTAAAGAGTCAAGAAAAAGAAGAAACCCCTTGAAAGAGAAAGCAGCCTAAGCTAGAGGATCCCCTTCCCGTCATGGGGCTATATGTGGCCGAGAACCCCAAGCGGTACGAGAGGCCTCGACCGGCAGATAGGGATGAAGAGTTGTGCATCAATGAAGATAAAGGCCGAGCAGTTCGCATCGGCAAACAAATCCCTTGCGGCGTAAGAGCCCATGTTATGGAAGTTATTCAAGAATTCCAAAATGTATTTGCATATACTGTCAATGAGATTGCGGGCATCGACCACCAGCTCATGGTCCACCCTCCAAACATCCGATAAGGGCATTGACCGGTTAAGAAAAAGTTAAGACACCAAGGTGGCGAGCGAGAGAAGCACTACGACAGCCAAAGAAGTCAAGAAGTTATTAGCTGCTGGGTTCATCCGAGAGTGTCTTACCGAATGGCTGGCCAACGTGGTCCAAGCCCGCAAGCAATCAAAGTCCATGCACTGATAGACTTCATTGCCGATTGCACCTCCAGACTTGAGCCTACAGAAGAAGGCTTGTGGGAACTATTTGTCGTTGGATCGTCATCGAAGGTCGGATTTGGTACCGGACTATTGGTCATGGACCCAGAAAGAAACAGAACAGAGTATGCAATCAAGTTTGACTTTAGCGCCTCGAATAATGAGGCGGAATACGAGGCACTTCTGCTTGGGATCAAGATATGCAAGATAGCTGGGGCTCGAAAACTCAAAGCTCACTCCGACTCCCAGCTTATTGTCGGGCAAGTGACTGGGGAATTCGAGGCTAAAGAAGACAACATGAAGATGTATCTGAAGAAAGTTAAAGAAGAATTTGTTGATCTGGCCTCCATCATCATCACTCACATCCCTCGATCACAAAATCAGCAAGCTGACGCACTGTCGAGGTTGGCTAGCTCAGCTGGAGATCTCTCACCTCGACCAATCATGTGGGAAATCCTCAAGGCTCCAAGCATCAACAGGGGGTAGTCACCATAGACAGAATCCTACTTGGATGGATAAAATCATATCTTTCTTCAGAGATGGTGTCCTGCCTCAAGATGAGTTTGAGGCAAAAAAAGTACAGAGACGGGCTCGATGGTTCACATACCACGAGGGATAACTATACAAAAAATCATTTACCCACCCTATCCTCCGTTTCTTGGCTCCGTAGGAGGAAGATTACGTCCTTCGAGAAATACACCAAGGGGCATGCGGAAGCCACCAGGGAGGAAGAACCATCACAACTAAGGCTCTTCAAGCAGGGTGCTACTGGCCCACCATGAGAGAAGACGCCTCGAACGTGGTCCAGAAATGCAAAGATTGCCAGATGCATGCCAACCTTAACATCAAGTCACCAGCTCCCTGACCACTATTCAAGCTCCTCTGCCCGTCAATATGTGGGGAATGGACCTTTTAGAGCCATTTCCCCCTGCTTTGGGTAAACGAAGATTTCTCTTGGTAGTCGTCGATTACTTCAAGAAATGGGTGGAAGCTCCACCTCTGGCCCCCATCATCGATAAACAAGTCCACCAGTTCATTTGGCAAAACTTGATCACCAGATTTGGGGTTCCTCGAGTCCTGATATCGGATAATGGTCGCCAATTCAATAGCGGACCAACAAGAGACTACTGCTCCAGATTCGGCATCGAAACCAGAATCTCTGCCGTCAATCGACCTCAGACTAACAGACAAGTAGAAGCGGTAAACAAAGTAGTCTTGAAGGGATTGAAAACCATGCTTGAAGGAGCGAAAGGTTCATGGATCGACGACCTACCTGGCATCCTATGGTCGATGAGAACAACGGTCCGAGAAGCAATATGACAAACATCATTCAACTTGGTGTATGGTAGTGAGGCTGTCTTGCCTGTCGAAATCGACATTCCCTCACCAAGGATAACCTTCTATGATTACAACAACAACGAAGAAGAAAAAACGGTCAACCTCGACCTACTCCGAGAAACTCGAGGCAACGCCCTCCTGAAAGCTATTTCCTACAAACTCAAACTGACACGGCTATTCAATCGCCGAGTCAGGCACTGACCATTTCAGGTTAAAGACAAGGTCTCAAGAAAACTTGAACCCACGGGTCGAGAGCCTCGACTCAACAAGTTGCAACCCAACTGGGAGGGACCTTAGAAAGTCACTTCAGTCCTTCGACCAGGCACTTACCGCCTCGAAGATCAAGAAGGACGCCCGCTCCCTCGATCATGGAACACGGACAACATTCAGAAATTCTATACTTAAGTTTCTCCCTCGAGCTTAGGGGCATACCATGCTAGTTAAGCCCAACTTTTGTAAAAATCACTTACTTTTTTGGCATCGATTCATAAGTTTTATAAAAATCACTTGCCTTTTTAGGCAATGATTTATAGCTTTTGTAATAATCACTTAGCCTCTTTTGGCCATTGATTAAAACCAACTTATGTAAAGATTACTTAGCAGTTACTAGTCCGATAAAACGACTATTGAATCGAGTTGCTAAAGGCAGTATGACCATCGAGTTAGCAAATCTTGAAGGTATAAAATTAAAACAGAAGCAAGGAAAAGTGCAAAGAATCGAGTTTTATTCCATTAATCAAGATACAAGGCATCGAAGTAGGTAGATTACAAGCTAAGGAAAAAAATCTAAGTCAAGTAAGAAAGCTTAAGGGTTCCACATTAACCCTGGTAGGAGGCAGCTGAGAAGACGAAGCAAGTAGAAGAGAAGAAGAAGATACTGGCAGCCAAGAAGCGGGAGCTCAATGCCCGCAGCCAAGAAGCAGGAGCTGGATGATGAGAAGAAGTAGCGGGCAGAAGTAGTCAGCCCTTGAGGTTCCCAGGGGCAAGAGCCTGGTCCTCGACTTTGGGGGCCTCACTACTAGCCCCTGCATCATCTTGGGAGAGCGCCCCACCACCTTCCTCCACTTCAGCCCAGGAGAGGCCACTGGATATCTTCTCGAGAATGGCCCACACCTTTCAGAGGGCCTCACCATGGCCTATCTCGGAAGCCTGTAGTGATGCATCTTCGAGAAAGGTCCTCCTTTCCTGGGAAAGCTTCCAGTTGTCAATGATCAAGGTTCGACAGGCGCGAGCTTAGGCAATTGCCTCCTCGGCCCTCTTGTAGGCCCTCCCTGCCTTCTCTTGGGCACTCTTGCACTCTTTGACGGCCTCCCGCCATCTTTTGTTGGTCAAGTCCTTCTGCCTCGTGAGGTCCCCAATGGACTGGTCGAGGTCAGCCACCTTCTCCTCCAAGGACGTCTGGCCCATCTTGATGAACTCTTCGGTCTCCCAAAGCCTTAGTTCAGCAATCCGGAGGCAGTTGACTAAGACGAACCTCTCTCCAGGGGACATCTCCCCCGTCGAACTGTCGCCGGTCTTCCTAGGTTGGGACCATTGAGCCAGGGCCGATACCCTGATCGACAACTGTTAGAAAGAAACATAAGTTAGTGTCGAGTTGTTATGAAAAGAACAAAGAAATACATGCAGCAAAGCAAGGTTACCTTGACCAAGGTTACCATAACGGCCTCGATCTCTTGATCCTTGAGGGCCAGGCAGGCCTTCTCATCAGTCTCCGTCATCAGATGCCCCGAGCACTTGTCAAACCTTGAGGCCATTTCGGCCCTCGAGAGAGCCAAGAAAGGCACCCAGAAAGGTTCCTCCATCTATGGCCTCCACTAGTAGAATCATTGCTTATTGCTGCGGTGGTATTGCTGCGGTTTTACCCATATGCAGCAATATATCACGTAAAAAGAAAGATAAAATATAAAATAAAGATATTGCTGCGGTTTCGGCGTAAAACCGCAGCAATATAATATTAACAGAAAAAATTTAGAAAAAAATTGAATATTTAGCCAGATATATTGCTGCGGTTTTTGACAAAAACCGCAACAATATATTAAAATAATATTAAAAAATAACATTTTAATATATTGCTGCGGTTTTTGCCAGAAACCGCAGCAATATCATTAAAAAAAATATAAAACCCATCAGTTACGGTTTTTTTTCCTCACTTTCCCTCTCTCACCTCACACGCCGTCTACATCTCATCCTCTCATCTCTCTTCTCTCTCAACCTCTCATCTCTCTCAACATCTCATCCTCTCATCTCTCTCAATCTTCGTCGTTCTTCACCAACGACCGTTCTTCTTCGTCGGCCCACCGGCCATTCTTCTTCGTCGGCCCACCGCCTTCCGTCAACCTTCAGACGAACTACGCGAACCATCACCAAGCGAACGGAGCAACCATCATCGACCATCAGCGAATATCTTTTGGTTGAGATTTTGTATTTTGTGATTTGAAATTCCGCATTTTAAGCACATTGTTAGTCTAATTTGGATTTTTTGTCATGAAATTCTGTATCCAGATCTTCATTTTTTTTGTCATTTTAAGAATGCTTAAGCCGATTCACCGCCGCCTCCGACGAGTTTCCACGTGCACCTTCATATTTCCTTTGCTTATTACTTGCGATTTGAATTCTGTATTTTTTTTTTTTGTCTTTTTTTCGTTTTTTTTTGTTTTTTTAGATCTGAATTTTGTTTCGTGTAATTTCATTTTCGCCAGATCTGTTTTTTTTTTTGTGCAGTTTTTTTTATTTCTCTTTTATTTCTGTTTAGTTTAATTTTCTGTTAATATCACCAGATTTAGAATTTTTTTGTTATTTCATATTCTTTCTTTTCATCTTTTTAGTTATTTTTTTGATGATAAGTTATCGACTCTTGATTATAAGATGCCATCTTGGATAGTGGATGGATTAATTGTCAAGTTTTAATATCTCAAATTTGATAGTAAACTACAAAAAAAAAATTTTTTTTTTTGGTGTACCAGTAATATTGCTTCGGTTTTTAGGCAAGAACCGCAGCAATATGCATATTTTTTATTTTTAAGTACAACATATTGCTGCGGTTTTTCTTAGGAACCACAGCAATATCCTTTATTATTCTGATATAAAATACAAATATTGTTGCGGTTTAAAACCGCAGCAATATAATTATTACCTATTGCTGCCCCCTTAATTGCTGCGCGCCCGAAACCGCATTAATATGCCACTTTTTAACCGCAGCAATAAGCGTTTATTCTACTAGTGCTCTTTCTCGAAGGCGTGACACCCTTCGACCCGGAAGAAGCCACATGGGAAAAATCCTCGAGCTTCACCTCTAAAGGTTCTTGCTTGAGGACTAGTGTAGTAGAGAGCAAGCCCCCTCCCTCAATCGAAGAAGCATCCTTCGAAGGAGGCCCGTCAGGAAGGACGACCATCAAGATACTCCCCCCTCTAGTCGAGAGGGGAGAAGCGTTCGAGCTGGACTTAGCCAACTAGCGGCGCTTGGCCGCTCGAAGTGCCTCGCCAGTAATCAAAGGCTGAGACATTGGCTCTCGAATAAGAAGAAGAGGGTTTATGGTTGAGATAAAGCAGAGAGAGAGAGAGAAAGGAGATTGTGAATCCTAAATGACCCGATCCCGTACTTATAAAGAAACAGGACCGCGGTTGCCAAGGTTGCAATAAATTCAACCCCCTCATTGGGCTACATGCGTTGGCCCAACTATGCCAAACACGCGCCACGCACTTGTCACGTACCTCAAAATTCAAGAATCTGGTACTACAAACACCCCGATAGTCATCGATGCTCGAGGATATCATCTCTTATGGGGAGGACGGTTAAATCGAGCGACATGCAAAGTGGAAGTTGGAGCATATGAAAAGTAAAGAAACGCAAACTCTAAAGTAAAAAATTTCATTCACGGAAAAGATTTACATCCTAAAAGTCATCAGGGACTTGACTAAATACAAAATAGGCAAAAAGACAGGATCGACTAAGGGACTCAGTCAGAGCTGCTCGAAGAGTCGCTAGTCGAAGTGCTTGAAGTATCATCAGAATCAAGGGAGGTGGAGGCGCTCGAGTCAGCTTTCCTCTTGGGATCCTCCTCGCCAACCACCTCTCCTACCTCGGTATTCTGAACCTCATCCGTCAGAATCCCCTCGATATCGAAGAGGGCGTCAGCTTCGAGCTCTACGCGATGATCGAGTTGTATTCCGCCTCGACCACGATCCAGTCAAATAAGGGGTGTGTCCTTCACAAAGCCTCTCAAAGCTTGTCTAAGGTAACTTCAGTAGCAACCTCGGCCCCGAGCAGCCCCATGTCAGCAGCGAAGTCCTTATCAGCCTCAGAGCCCTTCCACTCCTGGACTACGAGCTCCCTAGCCTCCGAAGTCTCGCATTTCGAGGCATCATACTGACGTTTGACCGAATCCCTTTGGCTCACGGCATCCTTCATCTTTTGGTCCCATATGGCCTTTTCATCAAGGAACTTCTGCTTTTCAGTAGCTAGCTCTTTCTCAACCCTGTCGATCTCAAGCTTGCGATTCAAAGCGAGCCTTGTATGATCAGCCATATCCTCTCAAAGTCTATGGAAACCAATCGTGTGTTGCTGGCTCATTACAGCCATTCAATTTGAATGCTGAATCAACGATCGAGAGTTAGCTCAAAATCACAACTTAAACAAATAAAAGAAGTATCAGCAACACGTACGACAATCCAAGAAGAGTGAAGGGATTCAAACTCTTCCTCCTCAGTCAAATTTCGGCAGACCTCGATGTCCGCCTTGGTGAGGAATCGCTTCACGGCCAGATCGAAGCGATTGGCCTTCTCCATCTTAGACAGCTCTGTAAAAGGCTGCGTGACAGGCTCCGGGTCTGAGCTTTTCCTCTTTTTGCGAGTTGGAGAGGATCCTCCTCTCGAGGAAGGGACGCATCCCCCGTCTTTCAAGATCTGGATGACCCCCCCCCCCGGATCGAGGAGCGAAGTCCACAACAATCTTCCTCCGGTCTTCGCCTCCCTGAGGTGTAATGATGGCCGAGGCAGTGGGGGGTCGAGTATGGGGCACTTTGAGGGATCCTACACCCTTTGAGGGCTCGAGGAACCTGAGTGTCTCCCCTCGACACCCTTTGTCGAATTGCTCCTGCACCCGTTGGTTAGCCGTTAGTCAATTCTGCGTCTCTTCGCTCAACCCCATTACTGACATAAAGTGCTCAACCCCAGGATTCCAATACTAAGGGATCTGCTTTCGATCACCATTGACAATCAAGGTGATAGTGTGACAATAGATGGCCACCCTCGCCTCATACATAGTTATTCAAGGCATAAATTTGTTCAAGGCTAAGTTCGGCCCTTTGAGCAAAGGCGTGATGGGGAAATCCCATTGTTCAGCCCGATAAATGTACATGAACTCGGTGCGAAAGTACTATTGATTCGAGGGCATGGTCCCCACGATCTTGTAAGGAAAGCGGGCCTAAAAGCTCTACCATCCCTCTCCATTCAAGGTCGCGGACATGATGACCAATTTCATCAAATTCTGCCACAAAGTCAGGGAAGGTTCCGCGTCCATCATGATGCAAATTGTAAGAAAGCCCACCATCGAGCCCACGCTATTAGGCATCAGTTGGCACAGGGAAAGGTTGTATGATTGAAGTACCTCGTCTATGAACGAATGAAGAGGGAACCTCAAACCCAGCTCGAGGTAGGCCTTGTATAAAGCTATGCAGCTCGTCGGAGGGGTGTAAATGGTAACAGTAGGTTCTGGGATGTATAAGGCATACATATGTCAAATCCAGTACGAGCTCTCGAGAAAGTGGAGGTTGTCCCCCAGAAATTGCATGAAGGGACCTCGAACATAGAAATGAGTTATGCCCCTTGGCAGAGATTGAGCTTATTTCTCCCTACCACTCGTATTCGGGCCAAGGGAGTAATCTTACTGCTCCCTTCCATTATTCAAACTACTTGACTATCGAGAAGATCGTCCAAGTAACTCCTAATGGCCCAGGGTCGAGCAATGGTGACAATATGCGGGGGGTTGTTTAACTCCTCCCCCCATCAAAAAGAACATAAATACCATCACTCGAGTACGTAAGGCATCGAGCAGCTGAGATGGGTGAGGGCAGTCGAATGCCACGGACACCACGGGAACCCTATTTATTAAAACCCCATCGAACAATGGTTCAAGTGGAGGAGGGGGGTCCCCGAGCTAGACGAAGAACCCCTAGCATTCATCAACAACGGCTTCATCCAGAAGGGTCCATTTAGAACTAAGTAAAGAAGCAAAAGGAGTAAGTCGTACCTTGGTCAGAAGGACCTTGAGATCTTCTCTCGATTCAATGTACGGTTGTTGACTTCTAAGACTCTCGAGATAATATTTTTGGTGAAACAGAGAATCCCTAGAGAATTAGAATCTGTAAATGAGAAAAAACGAAGTCCTTTGCTCCCATTATATAGGACTGTCCTGAAAGTGACTGTTGACATCTGACGGGATCGAAAAGCTCTTGAAAAGATGTTCGTACTAGGCCTCACGGCAGGCCCAAGTTCAACCCTCTAGAGTAGCCTCCATCAGCTACCCAAGCTAGTCCACCTTGGCTCACTGAAATTGATTGAATCCAGCTGGATTCAAGGACCATGTGCAAAGCAACCACCAAAGAGTCGCCCTTAACTAGAGCATCCTCCCTTAGTTGTCGTCCAACCCATCCCGGCCCAATGGGTTGGCTGGACACAATTGAGTTCAAAGACCTACACTTAGGCACTTCACCCAGATCGAGTGAAGGATACCCTAGGGTCACCGCAACTACTAGGGTCACGTCCGTCAAAAGCTACGCCGTCAAGACCCCCCAAGACACTTGGGGCTCATTAGCCTTGGCGTAATCTCGAGCGAGGTCTCACCACCCCTCGAGTTTCTTCGGGCTCATTAACCCCAGTGTAATCTCAAGCGAGGTCTCACCACCCCTCGAGTTACTTAGGGCTCATAATCCCCTAAGCCATCTCGAGCGAGGTGTCATCCACCCCTCGAGTTACTTAGGGCTCATTAGCCCCTGGGGGATCTGGAGCGAGGTTTTATCCACCCCTCGAGTTACTTAGGGCTCATTAGCCCCCGGGGGGATCTGGAGCGAGGTTTTATCCACCCCTCGGGTTACTTGAGGCTCATAGCCCCTGGAGTATCTCGAGCGAGATGTTATCCATCCCTCAAGTTACTTGGGCTCATTAGCCCCTGAGGCATCTCGAGCGAGGTGTCATCCACCCCTCGAGTTAATTGAGGCTTATTAGTCCCTGGGGTATCTCGAGCGAGGTTTCATCCACCCCTCGAGTTAATTGGGGCCCACTTAGCCCCTACGTGATCTCGAGCGAGGTGTCACCACCCCTCGAGTTACTTGGGGCTCATTAGCCCCTGAGTAATCTCGAGCAAGGTCTCATCCTCCCCTCGAGTTACTTGGGGATCATTAGCCCCTGAAATAATCTCAAGCGAGGTATCAGCGATCCCTTGAGATACTTGGGGCTCATTAGTCCCTGAGGCCTCTCGAGCGATGCAACACCCTTTGAAGTCCTTGGGGCTCATTAACCCCTGCGCCATCTCGAGTCAGATCTCATCGGCTCTCGAGGCCTAGCGTCCCTCGAGATAGGCTACGCCTCTAAGGGCACTTTTGGGCCATTCATTTTGGGTCGTCCCTAATCCGATCTGGACGAACCGGATCGGTTAATAAAAAATGATGTGGTTTCGCTCCTAACCGGATCCGTTAATTGACCCAAAATTTGGCGCCTATAATTTGGTGGATTTACTGATTCGATTTTGAGAGAACTAGATCTATTTTTTTGTGTCATATAAGGTTTTTTCCACTAGTAATAAAACCAAAATGAAGAGATTTTTGATCAGATCCAGGTGAATTTTCTTAATTATTTAATGAAATATATAGATACATGCACACTAACTGATTAAGGGTTTGTTCTGCCCAACATATTTTCAGTTCAGTTGCAATCAATTCATTTCAGTTCCTAATTTATTTATCTGATAATAAACAATGATTATTATTATTATTACAATTATTTTATAATAACAATAATAATAATAATTATTATTATTATAATAATTATTAATATTATTATCTATATGATTTTACTAATTATATTGAAAATGATATCTTAACCCTAAGAAGTACACATTTTAATAATATTTGTCAGTTTTCAAAGGAAATACTTTTCAATAGATGACAACAACGATACTATTAGTAATAACAGCAATAATACTTGTCATTGTTGAAATGATCATATTTTTTAATACACGTTTTGATAGTTGAACTACTAGGCAAAGTAATAGTACTATCGAACATTAACTAGTTTTTCATAATCGGTTAATTATTTGTCTTCTTTTTGCCCGTAAATTTTCTCTATCACCTCGGGATTATATTGCATTAACTGCCATATTTCTTCAGTTATTTTCTGTTGTATGTTATTGATAGCTATTTTTTGTTATCATCATACATATTATGATCAACTCTTTGTTACATGGCTTCAATTTGGTGTGTGAAAGGAATTTCTAGAACATGTAAATGCATAAAATTGTGTAGAGTAAAACAAGCAACGATAATTTTTAACTGATTAGCCTTGTCCATTTGCTGCATCGATTTTAGAACCTTCTACCTATTGTTGAGAATCGTAAAGACCCTCTCAATTACATTTCAATAAGAAGAATGTCTGTAATTGAACTGCTCATTGCTAATGTGCGTCGCACACAAGCAAGGTGCGACGCACATTGCCCCTGCCATCCAGGCTAGCCTGGGAAGGACAATGTGCGTCGCACATTGGGCAAGGTGCGACCATTTTGAGCAATACTCAACCAATGTTGCAATACTTAACCAATAATGTACAAATACTACACTAACAAGTTACTTGGCCTTTTCTTCCCCCACGAGATGTTTAAAATATTGCACAAAATGGTCTTTGAGTTCGTTGATATCATCTATGGTGTATGGCTCAATGCTTGAAGGAAAAATTCTATAAATATGTTAACTTAGTTAATAAACTTTAAAATTATATAAGTAAAGTAACGAATTTACAACATATATATACCTTCTTCAAATCATTTGACTAAAAGAGAAAGCGGACGATTAAAAACATGTATCTCATGAAGAAATAGTCGCATTCATCTCATCCCGTTTGTTGAGCATACTACGCCACTTTTAAATACACATATTAGAATCGAAAAATTAAGAAATATTAAATAGGACTATAAAATGCGTATCAAATACAAAACCATAAGAGCTTTACCTTCATAGGTATCCAAGACAATTTTGTTGCTTTTTTGATACCTTCAAGGCGCGTGAATGATGTATATGCTCTAAGTAAAAAAAAAATTAACAATGAAAGAATTACTACAAACATTTATAAATTATTTAAAATATCATAAAATACATGTAAGAATTATAAGAATTATTAACTTACATATGCATCAGTTCCTTGATAGCTAAGTCTCTATCTCTCCTAAGCGAATCAAATACATATACGGTTTTTTCTGGATAGAGAAAGGACGAGAACAATCCAATGTTCCCTGAAGCATGCAACAAAATGTGATGTTCAACATATACTTTAACTAGAAGTTCATATATAAAGATAAAACAAAGTAAAAATTAGTTTAACCAACATACTTTTCAATGTACAAAAACATGATGTATGTCATCTCTCGATAGGCTTTCATTGACATTTGCATGTAGTTGGTCGCGGCATCTGGTTCAGTGCGTAGCATAGTCTCCGAAATCAAACTAGGACACACGGAACCAATATTTGAATCTCCATTCAGCTCATTTTCATCTGACAAGTACCTACACTCCAAATATTTATAGTTAGACCAATAATAATAATAAATATCAATTTTGGTTAGTTTAGAGTTTGAGAAATCTCACATCATAAATACTTGCAAAATGGATACATTAAGCCATTCCCCCGTCAGAAATTTGAAAACATCTTGTCGGGAGAGAATGATCATCTGATTAGTAGTATAGTTGAAGTAGGAACTTCGACTAACTTCGATACAAAAAGGCTCATCGGCGGGTTTTTTGCAAAACAATTGATGCATATCGTTGACAGAAGTAGACATATCCTCAAGTGACAAGTCAATCAATGGATCTACATGTCTATGTGCAGACTCATTGGTGCAAGGAGCATTAACCACTGTTTTCTTTTTCTTCTTCGTCGCACTTTCTTTAGGTATATGTTCCTAATTCAAATCGACTTCTTTTTAATTCATATTATATATAAAGTAAAGATTATTTGGTATATATAAATCAATATTTCTAAGCATATACATTTAGATTTCTTATTATACTAAATCATAATACTAAACATAAGCTACCTGATTATCTGAGACTAAAAATACCAACTCTTTTGGCCATTCTAAGACATAACCCTCAGCTTGACTGAGTTTCGTGATAAATGGAGTAGGGAGTGGAACTGGAGCATTTTCATAATCGGCATAAAAATCATCAACAGATACTCTCACGGTGGTCGTAGAGTGTGACGATGACTCCTGTCGTGGATGAACGGTACCCTCAGCTACAATGATCGGTCCCGAGACATCCGTTATTGCCAAGCGACACGGAACTTGACTCTTAACATCCAATGAGAGAAGAATGTCATCAATTAAATGTTTTAGAAGCATAATATAATAATTAGAACATATATAAAATGAAAATATACCTGCAAGCCCCCCGATTGACAACTACTAGGAACGACTGGAGCGGAAGGAATTGGTACTTGAATACCTAATTGCGCCGTAAAAGCCATGAATCTTTCCTGAATTAATGCATCTATCTTCGAGTTCATCTCTTCCATTGTCTATTCTCTAACTCTTTGGCTCACTCTAGCCTCTAACGCCTCCATCTCCACATCATCCATGCCCTTACCCTTGCAAGCAATACTGCTCCGATCGGGATCTCCCCGAACAGATGTAATCTCAATGCTACGCCCAGCTGTTAACACACGCCCACGTCGGTCTTTCCTCTGTAGAGCACGTGATAGAGCATCATCCATCCGACTTGGAACAAACTCTCCTTCACTTTCTTTCTTTTTCAAATCATCCTGCATTCAGGTTAAAAAAATCATATGATTAGTAGAAGACGAGTAAGTAGACAAGCAAAACGTTATAAACTTTGAACAATGCTTACAATGGACTCTTTTATATTTTGTGTTTCTTCATCAGGAAAGAAGAAATTTCCATCCTTATCTTTTTTCGATCTCGCGAGAAGCCAAGGCAATGTCCGATCCGGCAAGGAGGAAATCATCTTGCTTTTTCACTTTTAGCCTAATATAGGATTTAGTAACCAGTCAATATTAAAGAACCTAATGATAATATAATTTCATATTATATATTACATACTTGGAACTCCTGAGAGCTATATTTTTCTACAAACTTATCCCAGATCTCTCGCATGATGAAAGGATACATCTCGTACGGTCGCCTATCATTGTTAGGCCCCTTCCTCGTTTTCGTGATCCATCTAGTCACCAATCTTGACTTGAAATCTCTCCACCGTTTATAACATGTAGTCAAGATATCTCGTTTCTTCAAAATATCCTCTTCTATTCCAAACTCTCTCTTCAATATACAAAAATAAATCAATTAATAATAAACGATTAGAATAATAAAAATAAATTAGTGTATTAAAAGAATAAGGTCGTTACTTACTTTAACATCTTCCCACAAAGTCTTTTTTGTGCCTTCTGGAACATCATCCCAACTGTTGTACAAGATAGACACTTTGCTACTGCTGATCTCCCCGCAATATATCTTGTACTCACCAGCAAATTGTCCAATCGGACGTATCCACTCATCCCACAGAAGAACTCTTTGAAAGCCGGATTTGGAACGTATCCCTTTTGTAGGACCTCTTGGCCTGCTCAATTCCTTCTTCCTAGTAGCTCCATCAGCAATCTGGGGCTCATCAGGTGCATCATGCATTATCTCATCTTCCATCACTACACCTGAAACCATGTACATGCATGTTAGATTAATCAATAAAGTAATAAACATGTATTTGAACATGCAAACCACAAAATAAATAATTAAAGATATTAAAACATAGTAGTTGTGTTAATATTACATAATTTACCTATTAATCAGCTATTTCTTTGCCAACGTAAAATCCTCATTGTGTCTCAACGAATGTATTTGTGTTTAGATCTTCCCTTAATGTACTTGGAATGACTACTGACGAAGCAATGACTTCATTGAATTGTGCATCGTAATCTTCTTCATCGTGTACATCATCAATTCCAAGTATTCTCCTTTTTCCTTCCATGACAACAAACCATTTTGAATCGGCAGGGTCAACCATGTAGAATACTTGTTTTGCTTGTGATGCCAATATTAAGTTATCTTCATGATGTCCTAACCGGCTGAAATTGACTAATGTAAAAAAGCCATGTTCATCCTTCTTCACACCACGACGAATATCAACCCACTTGCATTGGAACAGCGGAATTTTGAAGTCAACATAGTCAAGTTCTAATATCTCTTCAATGAACACATAGTAAGACTTCATTGTCTCAACAATTGTTCTCTCTCTTTTACTTTTATACTCTGATGACAAAGCCCCCATCGTAACACCACAATTTTGCACCGTGGATTTGTCATCTTGCCGCTTAGTATAAAATGTATAAGCATTGATGTCATACCCCTCATAGTAAAGAACTTGCGTCTTTGACCCATATGCCAACCAATTCAACGTATCCGGTACATTGTTAGGAGTATGAGATAATTGGTTCATAACTCGTTCTTTAAACCAATCAACGAACGTCGATTATGCTCAATCATCAAGTCACGTTCATTCTTCAATGGATACTGAACACTAAGCAAGTCATGTGCTCATCTAAGTAAGGTGAACTTGTTTCAGATTTTGTAACAAATAATTCGCTTTTCTTTTCAACTTCCATCAAGACAAATCTTTTTCTCCCAATGGACCACAACCTTCAAGCCTTCCTTCATGTCTAGATTTTGGCAAACCAATTGCTTGTGCACGTGCTAAATACTGACTTACATATTCAGATACTTCCTCAGCAACTGTTCTTTGGACAATACTTGCTTCTGGTCTAGCTGGATTCATCACTTTACCTTCGAGTACCCATATGTCTTTCAAAAGGCCACATATACCTCATACAAACGGGCCCACAAAGTTTAATTTCTCTGACAAGATGGATTATCAAATGAGGCATGATGTCAAAGAACGATGGTGGAAATACATTTCAAATCGGCACATCGTCTCTATTACATCGGCTTGCAAGTTATCTAGAGTGTTAGGATCAATCACCTTGGTAGAGATAGTTCTGAAGAAGAAACACAACTTTGTGATTTTATATCTTACTTGGGAAGGCAAAATTCCTCGTATTGCAACAGGTAATAAATGCTGCATCAAGATATGACAATCATGAGATTTCAAACCAACAAGTTTCAAGTCCTTCAGTGAGACAAGGTTTCGGAAATTTGACGAGTATCCAGCAGGAACCTTTAACCTATGCAGGGACTCACAAAAACTGTTTTCTCCTTCTTAGACAAAGTGTAGCAAGCTGGTGGAAGATAATAGCGTTTCCCGCTCCTGAGGTGCTAGTTCTGGTCTGCCCATTTCAGCCATGTCTTTCCTAGCTTTAACTCCATCCTTTGTCTTCCCGGGCATATTCAACAATGTTCCGACAATGGCATCACAAACATTTTTCTCAATGTGCATTAAATCAAGACAATGTTTGACTTCCAAACATTCCCAATACGGAAGGTCCCAAAACTTAGATCTTTTCTTGTATAAGTTCTTTGAGACACTTTTGAAGGGCTTGCCAAAAATTGTTTCAATATCCTTTACCCTATTAAAAACCTCTTTTCCACGTAAGGTACAGGGGCTTCTCTCATCTCCACTTTTCCGTTGAACAACTTTTTCTTCTTACGGAATGGATGATCTAAAGGAAGCCATGTACGATAATGCAGGTACACATTCTTCCCACAATGATGTAACCGCTTGTCAATCATATCCTCATCACAAATAGGGCATGCCTTTGCTCCTTTAACCGTATACCCTGACAAATTCCCATAAGCCGGGAAATCATTAATCGTGCAAAATATCATGGCACGCAATGTGAAGTCAGTTTTCGCATACGCATCGAACATGGAAAAACCTTCATCCCACAACAATTTTAGATCTTGAAGGAGTGGGTCAAGATACACATCTATTTTGTTTTCGGGTTGCTTAGGACCCGAAATAAGAAGCGATAGCATAATAAATTTACGCTTCATACATAACCAGGGAGGAGATTATAAATTGTCAGTAGAACCGGCCAAGTGCTATGTTGGGTACCTAGTGTGCCAAATGGGTTCATCCCATCTGTACAAAGTCCAAGCCTAAGATTTCGAGGTTCTTTACCAAAATCGGGAAACTTTCGGTCGATATTTCTCCATTGCGGAGAATCGGCCGGATGTCTAAGCATCCCATCTTTCTTCCTCTGTCCGCATGCCATCTTAATAATTTAGCATTATTTTCATCCGAAAATAAACGCCTAAATCTCGGAATGATTGGAAGATACCAAAGAACCTTCAATAGAGTTTCTTTCTTTCTCTTCCCCTCATCAATATTCTCTTTTACCTTGTATCGAGACTTTCCACACCTAGGATACTCACGCAAATCCAGGTACTCGTTTCGATACAACACACAATCATTTTGACATGCATGTATCTTCTATATTCCATACCTAATGGACACAAAATTTCTTTGCCTCGTAGGTAGAGTTGGGCATTTCATTCCCTTCAGGTAGCAATTTTGTAAAAAAGTGAACAACTCACTTAGACTTTTATCTGTCCAACTATGCTTCGATTCATATTGAACAATGTGAGGATGCCAGAAAGTTTAGTGAAATTCTTACACCTCGGATACATAGGTTTTCCGCTACACTTAAAATACTAGCATACATATGCGGACGATCGGTTCCTTCATCCTCCAAATTTGCAACATCTCATCTACGCTATCATTTTCATCATCTATCATATCATTTTCATCATCTACCCTAACATTCTCATTATTAGCATCTCCTTCAATCTCGACCTCAACCTCAACCTCATCAACATGCAAATCATCACACAAGCTAGTGGAGCTCATACCCATATCATAAAACTCTCCATTCCATGTCCACCTAGTATAGTTACTCTTAAACCCACGATGAATCAAATGATCTTTAATTTAATTCATATCACGATACCCCCTTGAGTTACTGCAATCACAATCACAACAAGGACACAAGACTAACTTTGACCCATTCGGCGATTGATGTTCTAACGCAACTCTGATAAATTCATTAACTCCTTGTAGAAATATCGTCGAAATTCGATTACCATACATCCAGTTTCGATCCATATTCATACACTAGAGACACCAAACAAGAACAGAATCGATCACATCATTCAAAGTGGTTTATCAAATGCAGTCATGACCATTTGGGTCCTTATCACTCCAACCTAACCCATCCTTGAGTTTCTCATCTCACTAGTGAATGAACATTTGGTTTTCAATTCTAAGAAAAATACTGCAGCACTTCCCTATAGTTCTCCAAGTACACGATGAATATAGTAGTTAAACTATCAACATATGTACCCAGAGAACGCTTAGGGAAATGATTGGGATCTTTCTTAGAATCAAAAACCAAACATTCATTCACATCCTAAGTGAGATAAGAAACTCAAAGACAGTCCCAAACCGGGGACTATTCAAGACTTACTCCTAATTAGTAAGCCTCAAACGGGTATCTAGGCAAATGATGCACATTGCAATAAAACAACACAAACCAACCCAATCCTTAGATTTCCCTCCCCACCCCATTAAGGTATGTCTATATAGGTTTGGTTATGATTCAACTTATACTTTCCCAATCACATAATAACCAAACAATTCACATATATACATTCCTAATCATTTAACCAAACAATAATTCATTAAATTAACGTAAATCAGAAAATAACAAAAAATGTAATACATACCTCTGCTCTAAAGGAGCAGCGAAGACAAACACTCCGACGTGAGATTGGAAAATCGTCAAACCGCAACTGAAATACAATGTAAACGAGTGGCAAAGTGAGAGAATGCATGATTATTAATGTTAATTAACACAAAAATTTTAAAAACAACAGAAAAATATATACAATGCCGGCGAGAATGGGAGATAGCACCGGTGATTATGCGGCAAGTCGGAACCGGCGACGTGAACTGAGCGCCGAGAAGAATGTCGAAGATGAGAATAAATGAAGGGAGAACCGGCGGCGAGAATGAGAAAGAGAGAACCGGTGCAGCGAGTCGCGAGAGTGAGGAAGATGGCACCACTGAAGAGGGCACCGGCGAGAGTGACGACCGAGAATGAGAGAGAGAGAACCGGTGCAGCGAGTCGCGAGAGTGAGGAAGATGGCACCACTGAAGAGGGCACCGGCGAGAGTGACGACCGAGAATGAGAGAGAGAGAACCGGTGTAGCGAGCCGGCGAGAGTGACGAAGATGGCACCGCCGAAGAGGGCACCGACGAGAGTGACGATCGAGAATGAGAGAGAGGGGGAAAGAGAGTGTGTGTGTGTGTGTGAGAGTGCAGGTACGCCAGAAGCGGAAGTCGCCGGCGAGAGTAAGGGTACACCGGCGAGAGTTAGGGAGCGTCGGCGAGTGTGCACGAGGGTAACTTAGGGTGTGTCGCAGGAGAGAGAGAGAGCAGCAGTAGTTTGTATTGTGTTAAGGCTCAAAAAAACAAGCCGTTGGGAAAATTCTAATAGGTGGGCCTGATGATTTGCGTCGGACGGGTTAGAGGGTCCGACGCATATTGCCTTTGTGCGTCGCACACAGCCCTTAGTACGACGCAAATTGGCCTCCGTTTCTCCACACTACAACGCAACAATATGCGTCGCACCACAGAAACATGCGACACACAAAGGCAATATGTGTCGCACACGCAGAGGGTGCGACGCATATTGCTCGTATACCTGAAATGTTTGTTGATGTTTGCGTCGTACACTATGTGGTGTGCGACGCAGTTAGGGTTTTTGCATCATTTCCGTTTCAGTGCGATGCACATCAGGGGGCGCAAATCGTCGTTTCTCTACTAGTGTCTCCTAAGCTTCACCTCCTTATGTTTGTATCATGTGCACTCAATTTGTAGCCCACTGTAATCCCGCACAATTTTTTGAATTTTATAAATATTTCTGTTAACCCTTGAGTTTTGAAGATGACCTAACCATAAAAGACATAGTATATTTTATTTATGTTGTTGCAAGGTAATTCATGCTCGAGCTAAGAGAATACTTGATTGAAGATTAAAACGGAGAATTAATCAAGATCAAAGTAAAGATATTTGAGTGATGAAGAATCAAGCATGGAATGAAGATTAGAATACATTAGGGTGTATTTATTATCTTCATGTTAAGGTTGAGTAAAAGCTTAATTAAGTTCGTGGTGAATTCTCAAAGGAACTTGGTTCTGTTCCCATAATAGGAACAGACTTGGCACTATAGGAACAAGGTTAGGGAACAAGACTTAAAACTGATTTAGGAACACCTAAGAGTCTCTAAAGTTGTGCGCCTAACTCAAATATGCGCCCAATATATTTGTTAGAGTTTTTAGGGTTGTTTTAACTAAGATCCACTATTTTAGGAATTTAGTTTAAGTTTGTTAGGAAAAAGATTTTAAAAAGATTTTCTGATTTTAATCTAACCGATTTTCAAATCTTATCTTTTTATCTTTTATCTTTCGTATTTTATTTAAAAGATTTTGTTTTCAAAAATAATATCTTTCCGGTTTTTAAATGATTTCGGTTTTAAGATATAAAACTGTTTTTCGATTTTATTAAAGATATTTTAAAAAGATATTTTTCCTAAAAACTAGCTAAAGTAAATAAATTATTTAATTTCCTAAAAATTGGACTACACGCCTAAAAAGATACTGCTACACGTTTTTGTAGTTAGTGGATTTAGTGGCTTAGTTAATTATCCTTCAAGTATTTAATTTAATTAAATGAGTTTAATTATTCTTCAAGTTTTGTGAAACCACGTAATATGTTACCGCTTCCCTTATGAAGTGAAGTAGTGGATTAGTGGGTTATTTACTTGACATATAATATTTAATTTATTTAATTAATTAATTAAAATCATGGAGATCATGTGATAATGGTTTAATTAGTGGAGAACATGTCTTGTCTTAATTGTCTATAAATAGGCGCCTAATTCATTAGAACAAAGTGTGTCTGACTTAGCTAATTTGTCTAAGTTATCTAAAAGAGTCAGTGCCTTTTCCTTATGAGAATTCATACTTACATTAATCGAGTTTATTACCCTTCCATTGTTTTACAATGTGTATTTTTGAGAAAAGGGTTTGAGTGAACTCTTGTAAGCGTGAGAAGCTTTGAGTGAAGCAAGAGAAAGAGAAAAAGAAAGGAACTTCGAGTGAAGTTTGAGAGGAACGTCAGTTGTGGGAACTGTCATTGGGAACTTTAGTTGAGTGACTTAAGTTGAGAATCGAGAGAAAAGTAATAGGTTGTAATCAGAGTTGTTTTGGCCTATTATAGTGGAAAGTTGTCTAAAATCCCTTGTGGTCGAGGTTGTTTCTTCCTACTAGGCCTAGGAAGTTTTTCCTTGCTAAATCTCTCGTATTCCCATTGTTTGTTCCCAAGTTTACTTTTAATTCCGCAAAAAGTATAGCTTATTCTCTCACTATAATTCACCCCCCTATTATAGTGCTCATATTATACAACAATTGGTATCAGAGCTGGAACTCTAAAAATCAGGAAACCATGTTGAGTTCAAGATCTTGAAAAATATGAATACTAAAGAGAAACTGGAAGAAGGGTACTCTACGCAGAGGCCACCAATGTTCAATGGTAAGTTCTACACCTACTGGAAGAACAGAATGGAGATCTTTATCAAAGCCGACAATTACCAGGTATGGAGAGTCATAGAGGTAGGTGATTTTGAAGTCACTACCACTAATGACAAGAATGAGGTAATTCCTAAATATATATATGATTTTGATAAAGCAGATTTCGAAAAGATGGAAATTAATGCTCTTGCTATAAAACTGCTTCATTGTGGTCTTGGACCTCATGAAACAAATCGTGTCATGGGATGAAAACCGCAAAACAAATTTGGGATCTTCTTGAAGTCACTCATGAAGGTACGAGTGAAGTTAAGAGATCAAAAATAGATCTTTTGATGAACCAATATGAACTTTTTCAAATGAAATCAAAAGAGTCTATCCAAGACATGTTTACACGCTTTACTAATATTATTAATGAGCTAACATCTCTTGGAAAGTGATTACATCTGAGGAACAGGTACGAAAGGTCCTAAGGAGCCTTCCTAGGGATCGATGGATGGCTAAGGTAACTGCCTTACAGGAAACTAAGGACTTTACTAAGTTCAATTTGGAACAACTTGCTGGTTCCCTTATGACTCATGAGTTGCAATTGGACAATGAGAATGGAGACATGTCCAAGCAAAAATCGATTGCCTTAAAAGCTGATGAAAGTGAAGACTCAGAAACTGATGAAGAAGAATCCGCTCTCATGGTCCGAAAATTCAAAAGAATGTTTAGGAACATGAAGAATGGAGATTACAAAGGTAAGAATAAGAAATATTCTAACAAACTTGTTTGTCATAAGTGTGGCAGTTCTGAGCATTCATCAAGGATTGTCCCCAATGGGAACAAGAAAAAGGCAAAGGAAGGGAACGAAGCAGAGATAGGAACAAGGAATACAAAACTCCTATACTCGATCTGACATGAAGAAAGCTATGGTTGCTGCATGGGGAGACTCTGACTCCGAAGAAGAAGATGATCCTCAACCAAATGAGGAGACTGCAAACTTCTGTCTTATGGCTCTTGACAATTCCGAATCTGATGAAGAGATTGAATCTCTTGAGGCAAGTCTAGACACAATCAAAACTCGTCTTAATTCTTTAAGTAAAGAAAAATTATTTGAGTTTATTGTTGGCTGTAAAAGATTGCAAAGATGAACTATTAAACTAAAACAATGTCAACATGCTTTAAGTGTTGCAAAGGAACATACCTCTTGGCTTAAAAGTGTTCGAATTGATATTGAGAAAAGATTTTTCGAGTTGTTTGACAAAAATCTTAAATTAAAAGAGGATTTCGAAAATCTTAAAAATGAGAACTACTTGTTAAGCTTGAGTTATCACAATAAAAGAGTTTGTTCCTGAAGTAAGTTCTTTGACATTAAGTCAGTTCCCTTGCAAAGTTTCAAATCTGAAATAAACGAATTGAAAAATCATGTTTCATTTTTGGAAATTGAAAATAATGAACTTGTAGGGGAACTGCACCAAATGAGAAATGAAAAGAAAATGCTACCTTACCAAACTGGATTAAGAACCCTCAAACAAAACGAACGAAGGTCTTGGTTTTAATCACAAAAAGAAATTTGAAAAACCTAAAAAGAGAGTTGATTTACCAAGTGATAAAGTTTGTATGTTTTGTGGGAACACTGGTCATTTTAGGAACTCTTGTCCTAAAAGACTTGGTCGCATTAATGAGAACTTGGAAACAAGTAGATTAATTTTGGAAAAAGAAATCTATTGTTCCTGAAGGAAAGGAACCCAAGAAAGATTGGGTTCCTAACTCTAACAATTAGTTTTCTTGCAGGTTGGAGTGAGGGGGAACAACACATGGTACCTAGACAGTGGTTGTTCTAAGCATATGACTGGAGATAAATCAAGATTTCTCTCACTCTCAGCCTATAATGGTGGAAGTGTGACTTTTGGTGACAACAAGAAAGGTAACATAGTTGCCATGGGAAAGTTGGTAAGTCATCGTCACATTCCATAGATAATGTTTTCTAGTTGATGGATTAAAGCATAACTTGTTAAGTATTTCCCAATTCTGTGATAAAGGGAACTGTGTGAAGTTTAATAGTGAAAAATGTTTAATTGTCAACAATAGCACAAAGGATATCATTTTGGAAGGAACAAGGAAAGGGAACACATATGTTGTGGATCTCAACCTTGTTCCCAAAAAAATTACATGCCTTAGTGTTATTGATGATGATTCATTTTATGGCAAGCGTCTAGGTCATGCTAGCTTTTCTTGCTTGACAAACTCGTTCTAAAGAACTAGTTTTAGGTTTACCTCATCAAGTTTCATTTAGATCATGTTTGTGATGCATGCGCAAAGGTAAGCATGTTAGGTCCTCTTTCAAGTCCAAAATGTGGTAAGTACCACAAGACCTTTAGATTAATTCATATGGATTTATGTGGACCTATGAGGATACAAAGTAGGAGTGGAAAGAAATATGTGTTGTATTGTAGATGACTTCTCTAGATTTACTTGGGTTATTTTTCTTTCTAGCAAGGACGAGACTTATGATGAGTTCCTTGTCTTTGCAAAGAAAGTTCAAAATTTGAGTGGTCAAAATTCTACACCTTAGATCCGACCATGGAAAGAATTTGAATTTAATTCGATGACTTTAGTAGAGACAATGGTTAGATCACAATTTCTCGCCCCTAGAACACCTCAACAAAATGGTGTTGTTGAAAGGAAGAATAGAACATAGAAGAAATGGCTAGGACTATGTTGATAGCTAGTGGTCTTCCTAAAACTTTTGGGCAGAAGC
Source organism: Beta vulgaris subsp. vulgaris (assembly GCF_026745355.1). Classification (NCBI taxonomy): domain Eukaryota; kingdom Viridiplantae; phylum Streptophyta; class Magnoliopsida; order Caryophyllales; family Amaranthaceae; genus Beta; species Beta vulgaris. The sequence goes on from NC_079209.1 coordinate 17,580,103, forward strand.
TGTGAATACTGCTTGTCATATTATAAATCGAGCCATGGTAAGACCTTTATTAAATAAAACTCCTTATGAGCTATTTTGGTAAAAAGCCCAATATTACATATTTCAGAACATTTGGATGTAAATGTTTTGTTCATAATAATGGGAAACAAAATTTGGAAAATTTGATGCTAGAAGTGAAGAAGTGTATTCTTAGGATATCTTCTAGTAGCAAGCTTATAGAGTTATAATAAAAGGTCTATGTGTGTAGAAGAAAGTGTGCATGTTATTTTTGATGAAACAGATAAATTTGATGCAAGCACACAGGTTGAGATGACTTCGAAATAGGATTGCAAAAGATCAAGTCTTATTGATGAGACTTTGGAAGACGAAGTCAGGGAACAAAGCCAAGGGAACAACATCCTGTTCCTGTTCCCAATGAGGAAGAAGAAGAACTAGTGATACACAAGTGAATGAATCCACTATTGTTGAACCTGGTTCCCAAGAACAGGAAGTAAGATGATCAAGGAAACCAAGTTTCCATCCAGGATTTCCAACCAAAGCCTTGGAAAACTCATCGTTCCCATCCTGTGGAACTCAATAATCAGTGACATAAAAAGGGAACTCAAACGAGATCTCAATTGAAAAATTTTGTGCTTTTCATGCTTTTCTTTCTATGTTGGAACCTAGGAACATGAAGAAGCTCTCACTGATGCTGATTGGATCAGATGCAGGATGAACTTCATCAATTTGAAAGAAACAAAGTTTGGCACCTTGAACCTAAACCTAAACAAACAAGGTTATTGGTTTAAAGTGGGTGTTTGAAACAAATTAGATGAGTTCGGAACTATATAAGAAACAAGGCCAGGTTAGTTGTGAAAGGATACAATCAACAGGAAGGCATTGATTATGAAGAAACTTTTGCTCCAGTTGCAAGATTGGAAGCAATTAGAATTTCATAGCATTTTGCTCTTCATGGGTTTAAATTGTATCAAATGGATGTAAAATGTGCTTTTCTAAATGGTTATCTTAATGAGGAGGTATTTGTAGAACAACCTCCAGGTTTTGAAATAAAGAATTTCCTAATCATGTCTTTAAGCTTGACAAAGCTCTTTATGGGTTAAAGCAAGCTCCAAGAGCATGGTATGAAAGACTTTCTAAGTTCCTTCTTGAAAATGAGTTTAAAAGAGGAAAATTGGATCGAACCTTGTTTTTAAAATCAAAAGGAAAACATTTATTAGTTGTTCAAATATATGTTGATGATATTATATTTGGTGCCACTAATGAATCTTTGTGCAAGGATTTTTCTAATCTCATGAGTAAATTTACATCCATCAACAAAAGTACATAAAGGAACTATTGAAAAAGTATGGTTTGGAGGCATCCAAAGTGAATCATACACCTATGGGAACTTCAACCAGATTGGATGAAGATTCTATAGGAACAAGTGTGGACCAAACCAAGTATCGAGGTATGATTGGCTCATTACTATATCAAACTGCAAGTTGTCCTAATATTGCTTTCAGTGTAGGGTTATGTGCAAGGTTTCAAGTCAATCCAAAGGAATCTCATCTCACAGATGTGAAGAGAATCCTAAGATACCTCAAGGGAACAGATGATTTAAGCCTATTCTATTTGAGAAGTGATACCTTTGAATTAAAAGGATTTGCGGATGCTGATTATGCAGGAGATCTGGTCAATCGGAAGAGTACATCAGGTATGGTTCAGTTCCTTAGTCATAGTTTAGTTTTTTGGAGCACCAAGAAGCAAAACACAGTTGCTTTATCTACAGCTGAGGCTGAATATGTTGCAGCTGCAGCATGTTGTTCCCAAATGTTATGGATAAAACAACAACTACGTGACTATAGAATTTACTTTGAATGTGTTCCCATCTATTGTGATAATACTAGTGCCATTAGTATTTCTAAAGATCCTGTGCATCATTCAAGAGTCAAACGCATCCATATTAGGCATCACTTTCTGAAAGATAATGTTGAAAAGGGTATTAAAATGGAATTCTGTGAGACTGAACGTCAAATTGCAGATATTTTGACAAAACCCTTAAATAGAGATAGGTTTGAATAATTGAGACTTGAACTTGGCTTGATCAAGTTGAAATGATTGCTACAATATTTTCCCCTTTGTGTTGATTTTTTGGCATTATGTTTGGATGTGCATATTCGATGTTTTTATTTGCTTAAATACATCACAATCCTTATATGATTATTTCATGTGTATAAGTAAAAATGTCGGAAAATTGCTCACCAATGTCCAATAATATTCCCTTATTGTTCTAAGACAATTCTATGCCTTAAGTGATGACAAAGGATTAAAAGAATTAATGGTGTTCCAAAGTAGCAAAATTTCCTTGTTTCCATTCATTGTTCCCAAACGCTGTTCACAGCGTATTAAGTTTAGATTTTCTTTCAAAATTCAAAAATCCAAAAATATTCTTTTTAGATTTTTTCTCCTAAAAATCTGATTTTTTTCCTCATATCTCTCAAGTTAGTTGTAAGATATTTTTTTAAATTAGTTGGAAGATTTTTTTCTAAAAACGTGTACTATACACGGTTTTCTTAATTTCTTTTCTTTTATTTCCTAGCCTTCCTAAAATCAAAATTAACTTTGTTTTACTTTTCATAAAACCCGAAAACCCCTCCACAAAACATGAATCCCAAAAATACTTCTCACTCTCTCTCCTCCCACAAATCCGAAAAACCCTCTCCTTCCTCCATTAACATTGAATCACCTACTCCCATGGATATCTCTCCAAATTCATCAACAAGCATCCTAAGAAAAAGGAAAACAATTGAGGAAACCGTGGAAATGGAAGTAGAAGAACAACATGCAACAAGTGAGGGGGAATCAGATGTTCCTGAGAGAGGAACAACAAGAATTTCTCGAAAGAATACCACGGCATCTAGGTATGTTTATGGTCTTTTCATTGATGTTTCTTGGTGTAAAAGGGAAAATTTTCGTCAATTGCTCAATATGATCAAGTTTCAAGGTTGGGAGCATCTTTTTGTGAATTGCTATGGAAATAGTTTAATTCCCAAACTAATGGACGAATTTTGTGAAAACTTTTCCATTGATGAATAAGGGAATTGTTCTACTCTAGTAAAAGGAACCCAGCTTGATTTTAATGCTAAAACTTTGGGTAAATTGCTTGGTGTTCCTGGAACCGATGTTTATTTTAAGAAGCAAAGAGGTTCCTATCCTTTTTCGGATATCTCTTTTGATCAATTGATTGTGAAATATGGTGGTCAAAAGGGAAAAACATTTCTTAATCACAATATTCTTTCTCCCTACCACAAAATTTTATTCCACATTCTAAAGAAAGCTTATTACCTCGTCTTTCTAAACGTGCTCAAGTAAGCATGTTGGACTTGATTTATATTCATTGTTTAGCATCTCATAAACACATAAACTTTCCCTCCTTAATGATTCAACATATTAGTCATTGTATTGAAAATGGTTTTGTTGTTGGATACGGGGCTCTAATAACCGAAATCTTGCTTAAGTTCAATGTGACAATTTCGGGGGCTCAAACCAATTACCATAAGATAAAATTAATTATGTCATCACTTGTCAGCTTTTTTGAATGATGCTATTTGTAAACTAATGACTCCATAGAAATTAATATTATTAAGTAACTTACTTTCCCTAGCTCTGAATGCTAGTGCTTAACCAACTTTATCCATTGATTACTAGTAATTCCGTATGGTGGCTGCAAATTACACATCTCATCGAGAGTCATGTCATCTAGTTTGTAGTAATGTGACTTGAGCTCGTGTTTAAAATGCCTCCAACTTCTGTTAGCACGCTTGAGGATTTGTTTCTCGTATTCAGGACCATCAGGAATTACAAAGCGTTCCTTTAAGAAAATAGTATTGTGGGTGAGCCTAGCGTTTACAAGCAGATCCAAAGAAAGAGAATAAAAAAAGTATTGTTATTCTGAAGGCAGCAACAGAACTATTATGAAGGCATTGTCAGGATTCCCGAACTTAATATATCATACAAGTCGCACAAAGTATTAGACTTAGTAGCGAAGGTATCTCATTACTGAGCCAAAATAGTAAGGATCAGAATCATAAACATTGAAGTATGTTATTTCAAGATTAGCAAGAGCTTATGATTGATAAGTCAGAACAATTAAATATTAAAACAGTATAGTAGCAAGTATAAGAAGAACAGATGGAGTTAATCATATAATTCTATTTTGTTTTATATGCTACTGCTTGATTTGTCTTGTTTTAAATTGCTTTTAGGTCTTTATTCTGTTGCAACAACAAGACATATTGTACTCAATTGGATGTAAACTAGGTGCTAAGTTTGTGCTTATAAATCTGAGCAACTAAACACCAGAATATCCTAGTTTGGATCTGTTTTATCATATGCTTTAGGACGTCTAGATTCATGTGGGTAGAATGTAACCAGTTAAAAGTACTATTGACACCATAATTTCGACCCAGTCGTAAGATCTAAAAATCATATAAGAACAAACAAAATTGACAAAAGAAATTGTTCCCCTAACATGATTTATATCCCCAAATCAAAGGAATGAACACATTACAATTTCATTCAATTATTACAAAATAAATAGAAAGAGCAAATGAATTGAATTTATAAGAGATGAGTAAGAAGCAGTTGTACTGCATTTTTATGTTTAGGTTAAATATAGATTGATGATGTTGGAACCACCTCAGCATAATTTACCAAATATGCTTAATGGAGTGCTTGCTGAAGATATGCGTCCAGATCATTGATTAAATAGCTAACAGAGATGAGTGGTCATTGTTTTCCTGAAGTTGTCACCCCTTCTCTCCATTTCGTTTTGTTTCTCATTCATCTTTTTCTAATGTAATGTTCTTGGAATGTCTCATAATCAAATTCCATTAACTTTAGTTGTAGGCTATGGTTTAGTTCTACACTCACATGTTAAGGCTTCTAATAGTTCTTCCCTTTGGAAATTATATTGTGTAGCATTTGGGAATGCTAACTGTCTCTCCTGGTTTATGTGAAGGACAGTGGAATTCAATTATGTACAGTGATTGTAGATTGTATTTCTGTGTTTTTACACAAAGGGATGGCGCATGTATACCAAAGGAGGGTGAAGGACAAAAATATTATTCCCATAAGCTGTCATGTAATACTTTATCTACAAATTAAAAAAGGAAAAATTGACAATAGAGGTCTGAACTTTGGGTGATAATTTTTAAAAGGTTCGAACTATTGATTAACCTGTGTAGGTCCCAACTTTAGGGGGTCTGAACTTTTAGCGGGCCTCGACGACTTAAAACTGAAGATTTTTTTTTAAAATCTCACCTAGCTCCTACATCCCTCCTCAATTAACCCTTCTGATGTGACCCAAGTTTTACAAGTGATGACCTATTAAGCCAGTTTTAAGTCACTAAGGCCCGCTAAAAGTTAAGACCCCCTAAAGTTGGAACCTACACAGGTTAATCAATAGTTTAGACCTTTTAAAAATTATCACCCAAAGTTCAGACCTTTATTGTCAATTTTTCCATTAAAAAATGTCTAGTGTAACTCACAACCTAATGCTCAAGTGAGTGTTACATAAGTTTGTGTACAATACAGGTCACAAATTCAGTACAGATATGTGATACATTTAACATGTATGAGGAGAGGTCGTGTACAGACTACAGCTTAAGATTATGGCATTCCTCTTTCACTTGATGCTCCAAATGCTAAATCTAGAAGTTTTGTTCCAAATCTAACTTTTAAACTGTAAATTTCCAAGTTGAATTTTCCTGTTCTCAATCTGTCATATCTAGGGCTATGGGGATTGGGGAAGGCACTTGCTACTTTGAGAGTGCTGTGTCGATTCCCTGAAATTGTTTGGGACTCTTGGATCCTAATATGTAGTTAGGTGGTGTATGTGGAGGGTTAGGATAACCATGTATAGAACTTCTGCCAAAGTAGACAACTCTGTTTATGTTCACATTAATTAGAAATTTAGACCGTTCTCCCGTTGAACTTGATTGCATATTTTCGATCTGAAAATGGGTCAAGACGTGGTGTGTGCTAACTTTGTCAAAATTTAGCTTAGGTTGAAGGTATCTGACCCATTAGCCATTATAACCATCACATTCTACAACTTATCACTGTCTTTGATTTGCAGATCACGCAGCACATGCAGGTCCCATTGTTATACGCAGATGCTGTGATCGGTACCAACAAATGCGCGAAAATGAGTAAGAAGAAGAATCAGATATATACTTTCTTTGACCTCCTCTACCAACATAGCTTTCAGATTCTTATCGATGTTATGCCAATTCACTTCTCCAACCGGACATTAGGTCTCTACCTTTGCAATGCTACCAATGACTCTGACCAAGATATCTCCACCTTTCCTAAGCAGTTGGTAAAACTCGTTGAATTCAACACACTATTTAACGTTGTTGTTACTCCACACACTGATTGTTGGAATAGGACCACTCACCAATGCGATGTTACCTTTAGCATCTGCATAGAGATAAACAATGGGATGATGTTGCATAAAAACATATTAAAATAGCATAAATAGATATAATAGATACCAATATAAGTCGAAATCCTAGTAGACCATCACGGAAAGACATTACCCTTTGTCATAACCTCTTCCTTCTTATCAAATTGAACAGTTGAAGGCCAATCTGGATATGATGTTGACCGTACAGATGTTGATGTTCTTGACTTCATTAATGATTCTTCACCCTCTTTTTGCTTTGTTTGCTTACGGAATTCTGCTGGGTTAAGAGGTGAGATAGTAGGGGAATTATGACTAGAAGGCGACGTACTAGGTGGGATAAGATCAAAGGAAATAGAAGGGATTTTGAGCGGGGTACTAGTAGATGGGTTGAGAGATGCTCGGATATGACCAGAAGAAGGATGTGGGATTTTGAGCAACTTTGATGTATTAGTAGAAGGGTTGAGTGGTGGGATATGACCAGAAGAAGGATGTGGGGTTTTGAGCGATTTTGATGTAATAGTAGAAGGGTTTAGTGGTGGGATATGAGTAGAAGAAGGATTAGGGATTTTGAGTTGTTTTGATGTAATAGTAGAAGGGTTGAGTGGTGGGATATGAGTAGAAGAAGGATGAGGGATTTTGAGCTGTTTTGATGTAATAGTAGAAGGGTTGAGTGGTGGGATATGAGTAGAAGAAGGATGAGGGATTTTGAGCGGTTTGGAAGTATTAGTAGAAGGGTTGAGTGGTGGGATATGACTAGAAGAAGGATGAGGGATTTTGAGCGGTTTGGATGTAATAGTAGATGTGTTGAGAGATGGGATATGACTAGAAGAAGGATGAGGGGTTTTGAGCGGTTTTGATTTATTAGTAGAAGGGTTGAGTAGTGGGATATGACTAGAAGAAGGATGAGGGATTTTGAGCGGTTTGGATGTAATAGTAGATGTGTTGAGAGATGGGATATGACCGGAATAACCGGTGGGGGTTTTGAGCGGTTTTGATGTAACAGTATATGAACCAAGAGGTGAGATATGACCAGAAGAAAGATGAGGGATTTTGACTGATTTTGATGTAATACAAGGTGGGTTTTTCCATATAGTTAATGGTTTGCTAGTTGTTGCACTTTCTGTATTCAAACATGGAGACATGACCTTCGTTGTGGTGACACTTGTTGGGCAAAATGGTCCAAATCTAACATTAGAAGGAACCTCATCTGGCTGTGATTGGAGGATTTGTTTTTTGTTTGGTTGTGATGCATTTTCGTCGAAGGAGAGCTGTGTGCAGCAGCACCTGGTGACTGCGAAGACAATGAACTGGGCTGGTCATCTGCATGTAGTCCCTCGTTCTCTCCCTCGATAAGTCTAATATATCATGCAAGACAAAAAACGATAATGATCAAGCCCTTATGAAAACTACTATAATATTTAAAATGAAGCAAAATTACAATTTACATCTACATTATTGATTATCATTGCTTCAGTATCCTTTAGCTTGTCTAATTTCAAATTTTCCTTCTCAATTTGCTCCTTGTTACATTTGGTGTGGTAAATCCCCATAAATGAATGATATGCATCCGTAACAACACTCTAAACCCCTCATTTAAATCACAGCAGCAAACAGATGCTCAAATATATGCTTAAAATAAGGGACAGATCCAAAGGTTGAGATAGGGAAAGACAGTACAAATGAGGAGAGATTTTCAAGATAGCTCTCTCTGCATTACCTTGAAGACATTTTCAAGATAGCTCTCTATGCATCAGCAAAACATCTATACATTTTAACATCAGATTCTATTCTGTCCTGGAAATTTTATACACCTTCACCACAATATTCTCTTTTGGATGATTTGAGCATTATTTAGCTTTCCATTCCAACAAAATAAACAGAAAATTTATCCCCAGAAACATTGTTGCATATCTACCCATAAAGAAAAAGCATCATATATAGACTTGTACTTAGAAACCATGGACACAAGGCATAAGAACAATAAAATCTTAGAGTGAGTTCTGCACAACAAGAAATGATCAAATTCATCAAAGCAAGAAAAGCGTGATGAGCACAATAATACGGGTCGATTCTTTTAACATGTTAGGATCGTAGCAAAGACTATCCCCACATCAATTGCCATTTCATATTCCCTTGTTTCCGAATAAAATGGTAAAAAAAATAATAAAAAGGTACCCTAACCATCAAACCTTGCAAAAGCAAAACATAAATTCAACAAAAGATGAAGCAAAAGTACTCTCAAACCTTATCAGCAAGAAGCCCTTGACCTCAATGCAACACAATAGGTATTAACCTATGAAAAAATGGAAGCAGCCTTGCATCTAAGCACTGGAACCTCCAACATACAAGCTAGGGACAGTCTAATGGCAAGATCTAGCTAGTTTCAAATACTACCCAAGTTTAACAAATCCTACTCCCAGTCACAGCTACCTAGTTCGAAGAAACGTTTTCATGGCTATCAAGACATCAGCATCCCTCTCAAATGACAAAGAAAGCACCTTCACCCTTCTATATCTTCATTTCACTACATTCTGCAGGAAAGTGGTGAATAATAAAGGTCAATTTCTGAGTGACTAGTTCTCAAATATACAACCTTAATCGCCAGTACAGCCTCTAAAAGGTCAACTAGCAACCATTGAAGTGGGACAAACAATGAGTTGCCAAGGGCACTATTGTTGTGAAGTAAAAAGCAAAGAAAAACTAATATGACCTCCATAAAGCCTCTTCTTCATATGTCTGGCATATATGGGAGGGGGGAGGGTAGAAGGGAAAGCAACCCTTTCTAAATGATATCAGCCAGCGCCAAAGACATGGAGCTCATAAACCCTGATGCTTAGCTAAAGGATGAAAACACTAATTAACAACTATAGCACAACAATCAAAAATGTTTGTTACGAAGACATGAAATACAGCTATAATTATGTTGTATGCACTTTACCAATGGACTAATACCACATACCAGCATAAGGCATTATTTAACTGGAATTTAAGGCACTCAACTAACTTCTTCGAATACAGCAGTTCCTACTGTTTTGACAGTATTGATCTCTCTGTACAAGAAACTGGAAAAAAATAAGATACTCAAACTCAATCGCCAAAGTCTCATGTCAAATCCAGGTAAATCATTAAGAGCTAAAAATAAGTGGATACCTGATGTATGATTTCTGGTGTCAAGCTGAATATAACTTTATTTTTCTGGAAGGAAAAAAGTAAAGAGAGAATTAGTAAAATCAAACCTTCTGTAAACAATGCAATATAAAAGATGGTAAAAGAACAAGCCAAATCACGAGTAATAAATATGACCAATCTATAAATCTATACACTTCGTTATAGCTACCATGTAAAATCTGGATGCCATAAAAGCTAGGTCTAGTAGATTAAGAAGGCGGGTATGACCAATCTATAAAACTATGCACTTCATTATAGCTACCATGTAAAATCTGGATGCCACAAAAGCTAAGTCTAGTAGATTAAGAAGGCGACTTGGTGCATTGTACTTGCTGCATTATCGATAGATGACAGGATCACAGTTCATATTTCACCAGCATACACGAGAACTCCCATGATTCCACAATCAAAGCAACAAAATTCAATCGTCGCATTAAAAATGATCAGGTATATCCATATGGGTTCAAGCTCGATTCCAGAAATATCAGCTTTCCAGTTCTTTAGCATCTCATAATAACACATTGCCCTGTAGCCTAATTAAATGGCATATACTATGAATCGATACAATACGGCATCAATAATCAATATCCTCAGCAAAGCTTTCACCCAATCAAAATAATCCACAACATATCACATTCATTTACATAATTTTTAAGTAGATATAGAGTGAAATCAAGAGGGAAATGCAAACAGAGGAATAATAAGAAAGATAAATGTGGAGTAGACAAAGTAGTACCATTAAATAAAAGTTAAGAACTCGAATCCATAATCAAAACATAAATCCACAAATGAACAATGATAAAATTCTAAAAACCCAAAACCCTTCTATTCTAGAATCTCATCATCCTCGGGTATATCAAACAAGTCCCTGGGCTTAGTCTTAATTACGTGCAGCCATCCTTTTTGTATCTCATCCTCGACATAAAAAACTTGTTTTGCTTGAGAAGAGAAAACAAATGGATCATCATGCAAATTTCGACCAGTGTGCATCAACTTCGAGAAGTTGACAGTAACTCTGCCACTGGGTATTTTTAAAACCCCTACGAATGTCAACCCAGTCACAACGAAACATTACAACCCTAAATGAACCATAGTAATCAAGTTCGAAAATTTCTTTCAGTTTTCCATAATACTCTTGGCCATCGGCTTCAACCATCACTCCAGAATTTTGTGTCTTCCGAAATCGTTCACGATCCACGGTATCAAATTTATATCCATTAATAATGACGCTTTTCATCCTTTTACCGCGATTGCTTAAACCACCGGCCAACGCTTTTCTCAGCTTTCCTTCTACTGTGTTATCATCTAGGTTATGGATCTATAATTCCAGATAAAATATTAATTAAACTTTGATTGATATATAAAATAATTAAGGCAACCCGAAATTTTAAAGCATATAACCTGGTTTTGCAACCAATCGGAGAATTCGTTAAGTCTCCATTGATTTTCATTATATTCATTGCCGCAATTTCGCCCACTCGATGCTCTTGCCGCTTTACTTGAGGAAATCACTTAAGAATTTGAAAAAAAAAATTATTTTAAAGTTATAATTAATACATTCACTAGATAACCAATAATGGTACTTACTCAAACACTTGTTTCATCTCATCCGAATGAAGTAAAACATAGCGATGTGCTTGCTTTAAACTTTTGTCATCAAGACGAACATTTTCTCTCTTTCCAATTACGCGACAACCTGAGTTGTATAGATAGTTATTGATGTGTGGAACCCCGTCATCATTTCTTCGGTTTGTTGAACATGGTCTCAACACTTTCTAAATATCTCGAGCAAAATGTAATTGTCTCCCATAAAAGGAACCCTTCAGGTTGTGCTTTATTGCTAACATGAGATTTCAAAAAGGCCAAGTACCTTAATATATATGAAGATTGTGAGTATGAAAGAGATAAGAGAAGATTTGACGATGGATTTTTATATATAAAAAAAATAACAAATTAAAAGAAAATTGGAATTAGAAATAATGACCTTTCAATAGGATACATCCATCTGTAATGAACAGGTCCGCCGAGTTTAACCTCATCCACTAAATGAATTAGTAGATGAACCATAATTGTGAAAAATGTTAGGAGGAATCTTTCTCCATCTTACAAAGGGTCAACAAAAGCTTTGACTGAATGGTATCTAACTCTCCTTTATCAATGGTGGTTGAACAAATCTTCTTAAAAAAGTACGACAACTCCTCAAGCAAATCAATAACTTTTGTGGCATTTGATGCTCTTAAAGCAACAGGAAGGATTTCTTGCATGAGGATATGATTGTCGTGGCTTTTCATATTAATAAGTTTACGCTCCTTCATGTTCACACATCTTTGCAAATTTGATCCATAACCATCAGGAACTCTGAGCTTTTTCAAGACTCTTAAAAAACGTTCTTTTCTTCTTTATCCATGTTGTATGAAGCTGGAGGCATATACTCTTTAACACGATTAGGATGCGTTTGAAGCCAAAGATGAGATTTTATATTTATTTGTTTAGAGCCTCCCTAGCTTTCTTATCATCTCTACTCTTGTCGGTTTCTAAAAGAGTTCCTAAGAGATTATCACACACATTCTTCTCAATGTGCATAACATCTAAATTGTGTCTAAGAAGATTATGTTCCCAGTATTCCAAGTCAAATAATATACTTTTCTTTTTCCAAAGAACCTTATCATTATCATTATCAATTTCATCATCCTCAACTTCTTCTCTCCCTCTTTTTTTAGGAACCGTTTTTGATTTCCCATAAACATAATTAACTTCTTCTTGCTGCTTCAAAATTTCTGTCCCACTAGCATGAACCGGAGCAAGGCCATATTCCTCTTTCCCATCAAATAAATTAGCTTGAGAACGGTAAGGATGATCAATCGGTAACCATTTTGAGAACCGGGGTAGACAATTTTACCACCAAAATAATATGAACAAGTAGAATTGGCACAAGTAGGGCAAGCTTTATAACCTTTTGTACTCCAACCCGACAACATAGCATATGCAGGAAAGTCATTTATAGTGGAATGTAAGGATGCTCGTAGTTTAAAGTTTTTTCCACTATAAACATCAAAGGCATCTACACCTTCCCACAACAATTTTAACTCATGGATTAGTGGTTGCAAATAAACATCAATATCAATACCGGGACCATATTTTCCAGGAATAATCAAGGACAAAATAAATGAGGATGACTTCATACAAAGCCAAGGAGGCAAATTATAAGGAATCAGAATCACTGGCCATGTACTGTAATTAGTGTTGATGACGATATGGATTAAAACCATCACTTGCTAGACCAATCTAACACTACGAGGATCTTTAGCAAATTCTCATATCTATCATCAAATTTTTTCCAAGCCTCTCCATCTGCCGGGTGGTGAAATTTTATCGTCCTTGCGGTCAAAATGCCATCTCATGTCTCTTGCAGTATTAGATGACATGTAAAGCCTCTTTAGTCTAGGGATGAGAGGAAAATACCGCATTACTTTAGCTGGCACCCCCTTCATACATGTTTCTTTACCTTTCTCACTTGTATCACCTTGCTTGCCTTTCACATTTTGCCATCTTGGTGTGTGGCAAATATGACACTCACTTTTGTCTGCAAAATCCCCCAATATAACATGCAATCATTTGGACATGCATGGATTTTCTCATAACCTAAACCCAAATCTTTAATTATCTTCATGCTTTCGTAATAAGACGATGGGAACTCCATAATATAAGGAAATGCGTCTAATAGAAGTTCAAGCAATTTATTAAATGACTCAGTAGACCAGTGGAACATACACTTAAGGTGAAATAAGTGCAATAGAAACGATAGCTTTGAAAAAGTAGTACACCCCTCATATAGACTCTCTTTAGAAGCTTCCTTGAGTCTATTGTACTTTGTCTCTTCTGTGTCGGTGTTAATTGATACATATTCATCATCTACCTCGAATTGAAAATTTACCTCTTCATGCATCTCATTTATATCTTCGTCATCAGAATCTAACTCATTTAATAACGGGGGTTCGTTAGTGGATTGTGGACTACCAACCCAAAAGCTGCATTTAGTAACCCATCAATATCATCTCGACCTACTCCCTTTGCTTGATCACTATGGAGCCCTAAGTTGTTACCCACTTGATGACTACAATGAAAAATCCAATTTTTGTAGTTCTTATAAAAACCGTACAATAAAATATGGCCTCCTACTTTTTCCAACTTAAACCATTTGTTTAACTTGCAATTATTACATGGGCATCGAGTTTTTCCTTCAACAAGAGTCTCTTTAGCAAGCTCTAAGAATTTCATGCAACCATTATAATAAGCGGGATGGCCTTTTGGTAAATCTATCCAACTAGAATCCATGTCTACAAAAAAAAATATATACGATAACAAATAAGAACCATATTAAGAAGAAAAAAAAATATGAACATATATCTTCAAATAGTTCACATAAAACATGACCTAAACGAAATACTCTTGCTTATATGACTTCTAACTAATACATGGCATATGGTAGAAACTAGAAACTCGATGTCAAATTATGTCTGTTAGATGGACTCATTTTGTTGGCTTGTGGGCTATAATTATAATTCAACATAATCCATCGCCTGACATTCATCTCACCCATAAGCATAATCAGATTTTGACTTACCACTGTCATGTAGTAACTATTTGCGATCCTAAATAACATTATTTGCTAGGAATTGAATACTTAAGTAACCAAAAATCCAAGAAATTGTAGAAATTGAACTCAGTGCCTAACATATCTAGATTAACATGAATTGTTATGTACGTTCCCTATCTATTTGATTTCTTCTGCGTATTTACCCTATATGTCCACACTTCAGCAACACAATTCGTGCTGGAGTAGTTTAAGGCTTAGGCAGTTATATTACTATATATGAAAACTTATGTAACTCAGCCTTGGCTACTAGAGTCAGATAGTGTCAGTCTGTCAGACTCTATCTTTTGGAAGCTTGCATGGTTATTGTCCAGAAATAGTTCTACGATAATTTATGTTTGAAAGCGTACCAGAAAAAAATTGTTCTTTGCTTTTCGAATCATAAACTTTGGGATTGATGGGTTCCACGTGAGAAAATTATAAAAAGTAACAGAGGCATCATAACAATTTTGATAGTTTACTGATGAAAATCTTAAAGAGTATAAAAACACACATTTTCAAGAGAATTGGAAATGATAAACAGTATCAAAACTTATTTATTTTATATAAGAGTTGATTCAAGGAGTACAACTAGATAATTACAAAAGCCTGTATCAAACAGACCATACAAAAATGTAGTAAGATCATTGAAGACCTGAGGAAATAAAAAGTGGGAGAGGGGAATCGAGGAAGCAGTATTTTGACATACAATCTAGATAGCTACACACATAAATTCACATGGCAGAAGATGGGGAAGGGCACCCTAAAGGAGAAAAGGGAAGTAGACCTATGGATCACTAGTAGCATAAGCTATTACTACATAAGAACAATAAAGGGCTGCCCACTGGGGCCAATTACACATCCCAAAGATCCAAAAGTACGAATAAGGGTCATGTTTACAGTCCTCATAAGCTCTAGTATGGTGAAAACTTGTGTTAACAGACAGAAATGTAGTAAGATCATTGAAAACCTGAGGAAATAAAAAGTGGGAGAGGGGAATCGAGGAAGCAGTCTTTTGACATACAATCTAGATAGCCCTACTAATACCGTTGTACAAGGAAAGGAATAACAATTTAATGATTCTTCAAAAGCATTTCCACATCATATAGACCATCATTTGTTTATGTTAGAGAAAGCGCCGCAACGGATTTATGGAAATGAACTGATCAAGGAGAACAAACTATTACCTCTCTGTTCTCTAGGTTAAGACAATAGCACCAACTCCTAAGCGATGTGTAGCATTTGCAGGAATTGTAGAAATAGTTTCAGGAATCCAGTAAACCACCATTAAATAATTTGGCTCTGCATGATGGTACCAAAAGCCCTCCTATAATCAACATAAGAGAATTACATAACGACAGCTAAGAATACTATGAATCCATAATGTAGGCAGGAATAGTTTATTACACTTTTGCCGAAGAAAAAAAATTTTATTATTCTAGTGACTGAAGTCTAAAAAAAGACACAAACATGTAGAAGTTTGTAAAGCTAATTGGTGTCAATCTAGTTTCCTTCTCTGTGTTTCCTGCTTATGGCGTACCTTAACCACAACGAAACTTTCAACATAAATAGTTTTCTCCATATTCATCGAAAAATCAACACTTCCAATTCATTACAGATACTGCATATACATCAGGTATTCAGACATGTAAAGGAAATCAACTTATTGCACTAAATTATGAAAATTTCAGTTAGTCGACATTTGTATATTGTATAATGAGAGGCCTTTTAATTATTCAATTTACAATAATTCCATCAAAAATCACATCTTTGAGATTGAAGAAAAAAAAAAGGCAAGATCGAAAAACCGTTAGAATTTATGAATTATGAAGTCTAAATTGATGGGAGGTTGAAGACAAAGAATTCAATTGTAATTCGAAAAAACAGATTGACATTTACAAAATTCATCAAAAAAAACAACAATTCGAGACAATTTACAGAAGGCATAAATTACCTGATGCAGAAGACGATGGCAAACAAGAACACTTTTATTGAAATTTCAGAGAATTCCGTTGTACAACTCAAATTCTTGCAGCTTTCCAATTACTTCAAGACTGTTGATAGGTAGGAGATGAAAACTTCAATAGAAGTTCGAACAATTGGAACGAAAAAAATAGGAATGAAGAGAAGAAGGCATACCTGATGATCAAAGACGAAGATTATGGCGAGAAATTGGTGAGCGAATTGAGAAGAATATAATTGATTAGATAGGGTTTCACCATTAACTACCCAGGTTGCTCCTTATGCAGTTGAGTGATAGTAAGTAGTGGGGGGTGGGGGGATTTTTTTATTTTTTAATTTATTTGCTCTAAAATTTCGAGCGGGAGTATACAGTGAGCTAATATTCCTATTTCACGTGTAATGAGGACGCTTTAACGCGTAGGCAACCTTCTCGACGCTTAAAAGCGTTGAGATACTGCGGGATAAATTAAACCCGTGCCGTACTTATGCCGAGGCGTCGAGCAATAAGCGTCCCGAAGGTAAGGATTTTCTAGTATATAGTGTTGGATCTTAATCATAAAAAAAAAAAAAAACCTACCTAACCATGGCGCTGTTCTCTTGTTCCTGACTTGAGAACTGGATGTGTCTTACATGTGGCCACCTCTTTTAGTAGAGTTATGAAGCGTGGGATCAATCTCTTAGTGATGAATCTTTTTAGACTTAACCTAAACATGACCATGGTTTCAAACATAGAACTGAACTTTATTAGGTTGGTACTTTTGCATCCATGTTAAATGACATTTGCTTGTGATTGTAATTTTGCCTGTTATTATCTTGTCAAATTGTCATTATTATGCGTGGTTCCCAAATTCGCGTCTAACAAGCAATAAAAAAATTATCAATTGGCCAAAATCTTGCCTAATCCCCGAAAAACATGTTAGTGTGCCTGACGCACCACTCCCACATCATACGCACCACTATCTGCTACGTGGCACATAGTTTGTGCATCGCATGCTTTTCGTCGATTTAGTCGTCATGGTGGTCGGTCCTATATTCGATATGTCTGCATTCACATAAAAACGTGGTCCAACTAGGGTCTCACCTAATTCAAGCATAAAATCCAAACTTTCATGTAAGGTCAATTCTGTCCTAAAAAGTGCATCTAAAAAAGTGGTCATGGTAGAGTTAGAATGTCAAGCATGTCTACCTTCTCCATATTGTCCAGCTAATCTTCCATGTCAATCCTACCCATCATATTCAATCACTCTCAAAATTTGCATCTTTCAAAATCAATCCTTCACCCTCTTTTGTTTTTAACTTTTTCAAAAATATTTACTAATCATCGTCATAGAAGATTTTTACGAAAATATTTTCAAAATTAATCCATCAACTTTTCCTAACAAAAGATCAAAACAAGACGTTCCTTTCAAAAAATGAATTTCGAAAATTCCAATCCAGTTCAAACACCTTCATACAATTCAATCCATTTGCATTCGTTTTATGCCCATATGCATTATAATCCATTTTGCATTCATCCTAGGCCCGTCTAAATTTGTATCCAAACGTTCACTAGCATTAGAGTCGATCTCAAGGCCATGTAAATCTAGTTAATATCAAAATCTAGGCCCACTTGCATCTTTATATGAAATCCAGTCCAAGTCTATAGTCCATTCTAATTTAAGTCTAAGTCTAATTCAATCCAAATCTTAGGTCCATTTAGAACCAACCATTCCTTAGGTCTAGTTTTCATTATGTGTAAACCCTAGTTAATTTCTCAGACTATAAAAGTTGAGTCTTAGGACTATATAAAATAATTATCTAGGCCTAATTTGCATTATGTGTAAACCCTGGTCAAGTAGTTATTCAGGAGGTGGTGGATGAATCTCAAGCTGGGTTTATCCCAGATAGATATATTGCTGATAATATTCTGTTAGCTACAGAGCTAATTATGTGTTACTCCAGAAAACATATATCTCCTGGATGTGTTATTAAGGTGGATATATAGAAGGCCTATGACTCAGTAGAGTGGCCATTCCTGGAGAAAATGTTGCTTGAACTTGGGTTCCCTACCATTTTTGTAGGTTGGATTATGGCTTGTGTGAGAAGTGTTTCCTACTTAATTCTCATAAATGGTGTTCCTTCTATTCCTTTTGAAGCTAAGAAGGGATTAAGACAAGGAGACCCCCTGTCTACTTTTTTATTTGCTCTCAGCATGGAGTACCTTAGTAGATGTTTTAAGGAGTTAAAAGATGATCCTAACTTCAATTATCATCCTAAATGTGAGACAATTAATCTAAATCATCTCATGTTTGCTGATGATCTATTGATGTTTGCTAGGGCTGATGTTAGCTCTGTTGGTAAGATTATGAATGCTTTTAAGAAGTTCTCTGAGGCATCTGGATTAGTGGCTAGTGTTGAGAAAAGTAACATATACCTAGCAGTCCTAGCTGGTGTGACAGATGAAGAGGGTCAAGAGATTGCAGATGTTGTTCATCTTCCTATTGGGAGTTTACCCTTCAAATACATTGGAGTTCCTCTTGCTTCAAAGAAACTTAACACTTCTCAATGTAAGGTGTTAGTTGAAAAAATTACAGCTCGAGCTTAGAGTTAGATGACTAAGCATCTACGCTATGCTGGCAGGTTGCAGCTGATTAGAAGTGTATTGAGCAGTATGCAGAATTTCTGGGCTCATATATTCCCTCTGTCAAAGAAGATCATTAAAGTTGTTGAAGGAGTATGTAGAAAGTTTCTATGATGGACTGGTCAGGTTATGAATTCCAGGAAAGCTCCTATTGCATGGCAAACTCTTTGCAGACCTAAGGTGGCAGGAGGGTGGAATTTGATTAACATGGCTAACTAGAACAAAGCTGCTTTGTTAAAGCTCCTTTGGGCTATCTCTTTTAAACCTGATAAGCTTTGGGTGAGATGGATTGCTGCTTACTATATGAGGAGACATGATGTTTGTAATGTTGTAATTAACAACAATGTGTCTTGGAATCTGAGGAAAATTCTAAAGACTAGAGAGCTTCTTGATCAGGTAGGGAGTTGGGAGAATGTTATGCATCAGGGCAAATTCATTATAAAAAAAACCTACAAGCTAATTCAAGGGGAGATGCAGAAAGTTGAGTGGAGGAGACTGATCTGTAATAATGGAGCCAGTCCTAAAAGCAAATTCATTTTGTGGTTAGCTGTTCAAAATAGGCTACCTACAACTGACAGGATTAGTAGATGGAACATTGCTTGTCAATTGCAATGTTGTCTATGCACTAATTGTAATGAATCCATCCAGCATTTTTTCTTTGAGTGCAGCTACTCTGCTGAAGTTTGGTCAAGTCTTTTGCAGTCTATTGGTATTACCAGAAATGCAAGCTGATTTGATATGGAGTGCAGATTGGTGTGTGCGAAGGCCCATAACAAGAGTATTAGGGCTAAAATCTATGTGAAATTGTTTTCTGAAGCCATACATACAATATGGTGTCAGAGAAACAATGTCATCTTTGCCAAGTCACTATGTCCTCCTTCTCAGCTGATTAAACAAGTGATTTTTCAAGTTGCTTGTAATTGTGATGAAAGTGAGAGAATAATGTTAGTGCAGTAGGTTGTTGCTTGTGTTTTGATCTCTCACACTTGTTGTTTGGGAGTTTGAGCTTTTTGTACTTTTGTGGCTAGGTTGTAACTCCTCACCAAATTTTTTTTTGTTTTCAATAAGAACTTTGAATCGCTAAAAAAAACCCTGGTCAAGTATTCGGACTATAAAAGTTGAGCCTTTGAACTAAAAAAGTTCCCTAGGTCTACTTTGCATTATATGTGAACCCTAGTAAAGTATGTGGACTATGAAGTCAAGTATCAGGATTATAAAAGTTAAGTCTTATGACTATAAAAGACCATTTCCTAGGTCTATTTTGCATTATATGTGAACCCCAAGAAAGTCCTTAGACTATAAAATTAAGTTTACGAACTACAAAAGTCAAGTCTCGGTATAACAATTGAGTCTTATCACAATAAAATTCCCTATGTCTACTTTGAATTATATGTAAACCCTAGTCAAGTTTTTGGACTATAAAAATTAAGTCTTGGGACTACTATGTCTTCGGACTATAAAAGTTCCCTAGGTCTAGTTTGCATTATATGTGAACCCTAGTCAAGTTTTCGCGTGCATTAAAAGTTCTCTTTGATCAACCTTTGACCGGTGAACCTCGAGTTGTGGAGTTTATGTTAACTCTCCTTAGTTAATTCGAAGAAAGAGACCATTGTAATTGTAGTGGTTGTTTGATAACGATTATTATCATTGCTAAGGTAAATGGAGATTGATAATCATAAAGCTTGTAAAAGAATATAAACTATTCATAAGCAAGAGTATGAGTTAAGTGTAAGTGGTTTAGTAACTCTCGTTGGTTATTCTAACTAAGAGACTTTTGTCATTGTGATTATCATTGAGTTGAACATAAATGCATAAGTGTAGTGAGTTCAAAATATGTTTGAAGGTATTATGATCAATGAGTATATAGCTCTCTATAGTAAAGTCTGTTAGTGTGGTTGGCTGTTCAAAAGATGATAAGAATTACTAATATTATTGGATGAGTTATATGAATCCTCTGATTGAGTTATGAATTATAATTGAAAGGAATCAAAAAGGGGAAAGTAGCCTTTGATCGACGGATGAGGTGACACGAACAGTGCCCCATGGATAGTGAACCTTGGGGGGGCACAGGGAACCTGCCCATTGCTCTATAGGGCGAAATTGGGCGGTATATCAGGTAATGTAAAAATTGTGGATGGCTGATGAAATCAGCGGAAAAATGTACTCCAGACTAGTCGCGGTTATTGGCCAAAACTAAAGCGAATGGTTGGGTGACGACCCCACTTGGAATGTAAGCTTTGTCTCCTCCGTCGCGTCTCTTTCCCCTGGTTAAAAGAAAGTTATCTCAATTGTGAAAGTTATATCGATATTGGATTCCCGATAAGGAATCGTATCGTGGTAAGTTGTTTCAATATTGGATTCCCAATAAGGAATCATATCAGGTAAGTAATAAATTTTTATTCAGTATATAAATATGAATATCGATATTGTTTTCCTGATAATGAGGCATACCATGGTAAGTGATACTAATGTTGGATTCGCGATAAGGAATCATATCTTGTTATGTGGATTCCCGATAAGAAATCTTTATAGTGAAAACTGTTATGATATGTATTGCCTGATAAGGGGTTGTTTATATAAAATATAAGTTATTGATAGAGTATGAAAGCATAAGTGTGAATTTTCGTTAAGAAATCGACTAAAGGTAATGAAGAATATTGTTTATATCAAAGTTGGTGACCTCAAATTCCTATTATGGAATCGTGGTAAGTTGAAAGGTTGACTAAATGCGAATATGGAACATGTCATTGTTAGGAGTCACTATATGGTGTTTGTTACTATGTGATTAATGATGTATTGTGAAATGAGGAATTGCATAGAAATATAATATGTTCAACAAGATTATTGCTGCTAAGCATGATATGATGGATGTGATTGTTGAACTTATGTTGATTGAGAGTCGTTTTCAAGTAAAAGCCACCAAAGCATGTGTTACTCTTATTTACGGATTTAGTACTCAGCTTTGTTGATGTGTGTATGTTGTTTTGTCATTTATGTGGCATATCACTTGGTGGGTGGCAGTTTCCTTAAACATTTCATGTTGAAGCCGTGGGTTAATCTTTTTCGAGTTGAAGCTGATACGAGATGGTGTAGTGTTATATTTGATTTCAAATGTGAGGACGCTTGACTTTGTAATAGTTAGTTATCAATCTTTTGTTTTAAATCTTTATACTCAATAGTAGTTAGCGCTTCTGATTCTCTGTTGGATGTTGCTCCGCGAAAGCTTTAAGGTTTTTGGGATTTTAGAAACATCTCTATTATATAAGCCAAGGGAGGAGGTGTGGTGTCTTCTTTTGAAGTGACTAAAGTACCTCTAATAATTAAATAATATTTTTTTTATATAAAAATCAAAAAATGAGATCAATGAAACTTGCCATATGAATAGGTCAAAAATGGAATATGTAATACCATTAAAAACAAACTAGGTTGACACAATCAATTCACGAAATCAATTAGAATCTTCAATCAAAAAAAGTTGGCAACATATCATGATAACATAATATTTCATATTTACAAAGTTCAAACAATATGGTTTATTAACATCTATAATTGTTAAAGAACTATACTAAAGTCGCTGAAAAGAAAATTATTATATCTACCAAATTTTACAGTGATGGTATTGAACAGTTAAAAATCATTCACCTTTAATTTAAAAAGATAATAACATCTACAAAAGAAGCTAAATGATCTATCACTATCAAAATAATTTTAGATAAAAAAAACATGTCCATTTGTACATAACTACATAAGATTGTCGACGCACGCATCGCGTACATATGCAACTAGTTTTATTTATTGAAACTGTAACAGGTTTAAACTATTTCTCACTTTAGAGTTGTCCTATTTTCAAAGGAAACTCTACCGAATTTTCTATAAAAATTTATGAGAATAAAGTATGAGAATTAGGACGTAGTTGTAATAGTTAATTACTTTGAATAGAGTTGGGAATTGAGTTCCACACTCTCCGATGTAGTTCGGTGAGTGTGATGGTAATAATCCGGGTTATCTCGACTAGAGTCTCTTTCGCTGTGCTTAATCCTCTGTAAGTTGGTCGGGAGAATTCGGGTTGTTACATAAGTCAACAAATAAATGTTGGATGGTTATTAACGTTATAATTAATGGATATGATTATTCTTGGATTAATTGAGTTGTTTGATCACGTCATTTAATCCTAAGATAAAAATTGAAATTTTTGTGCATCCATGATATTTATGTTGGTTGTCTTATTTTTGTGAGTCTCAACAACAAATAAATTGTTGATACTTAAAGTGAAAAGCTAATAACAATAAGCTTTAGACTTTTGCACGTCTGAAGTGTTGGATTAGTATGAATTGGATTACATGGCGGTAGCCCATGGCTTTTCATGGGACAGTATTGATCACTGTGTCCTATTTTATTTAATTAGTACCTCGATATCGTTGGTCAAGGAGTACGGAGTCGCGCCCGTACTTCGTCTTCTATATTGAAGACATGGTTTGGTTTGGACAACTCTATCCATTGAGTATTCAATTTATTTATAATTAATCTATTAGTCTTGTGGAGTCAAGTTTAGTATAGTGAGTCTGATATTTTGCTATACCATTATTTATCTCTGATTTAATGCTTATTAATATCATGTTAGGTTATATGCTTTAGTTATATGTAAGTATTCAATTTTGTTGATTATGTGATTTTATTTGTGTCGATCGTCATGGTTGTGCCTTATTGATCCGATGACCCATTTAGTGAGTAGTCGTTTAGAATCAATAAAGCATCAACCATTTCAGGTTTGAAGATTATGCATCATTGGGTTTCGGGAAATCGTTTGGAGAGCTTGTGTTTAAACTTCTTTAATACTTAAGTACTTTTAGTGGATGTGTTAATGGTTTGACTTTTATGTTGGTTTGACTTTGGTTTTGTTTTGGAGTTGACTTTTGAAAGGCGTGTCGCGTACCTAACAAAAATAACCTAACTATTCCTCCTAACTAATGTAGTCGGGCAAGTAAGGGTCGAATCCCAAGAGACTAACTGATTCAAAGTAGTTAAATTGACTCTAATTAATACTAAGCAATAATCCAAATAAGTGATGATGAACTAATCTAAGTAACTAAAGCAAATGAAATTATCAAGAGTGAATCAAAGACTAAAGACATCTAGGTTTAAGTATCCCCACTAACACGAATTAATGCCACAAATAATCTCTTTTCCCTTAATTAACTAATAAATAACTCATAGGATAGACGCGTCCTAATAATACTAAGGATTTCTTTCGATCAATCAATAGCTTCCCTAACAATGCAATCATGCCTATTTTCATGGAGTCATGCAAATTAAGGACTTTAGACATAACATCCTAATAAATTCCATCAACTACTTTCGTGATGATTTCCTTTATCTTAAATTAGGGTTCTAGATTCGATTAAGATTCAACTTTCGTTGTAAAAATAATCACATTCAATATATACTATTTCTAGTCATAAATTGATAATTAAAACCAACCCTAAAATAAATGAATCATAAATTAATCAAAGTCTGGGAATTGGGAATTAAACAAGCATCAATTCATGTTAGGTTCAACCTAACCCTAGAATAAGAAACTACTCACACATGATGATTGAACAAACAAAATAAAGATCAAAAGAAAGCATGATTAACAATAATAATAATAGAATAGAGAACAGAAAATAATACTTGAATTAATTGATGAGATTACAAACTTGAATGTCGAAAACAAAGACTTGAGGAAAATAATGGAGAAAACGTTGAAAACGTGAAGCCGCCAAGAGAAGACTAAACTCACGTTATCTCTCTAAAATCCTCAAAAATCAATCTTTTCCCCTAATACTCGTGGCCTCCCCAATTACAAGATAAGGAAGATCTAATTAAATCATTAAGAGTCCGAAATCGTGCAGTCCGCGTGCCCAGGAGATTTCAGCAAAACTGGGCCAACTTGCAATGCCCATATCTCTTAGAATATATCTCGCCTTGGGCCGTGGAGCCTATCGTTGGAAAGCTCTTCAAGCCTACTTTCCAATGCCTTTCGAATCAGCCTAATATCAGCATCGAGTCAGAAGTTATTGATAAAAGAGTGAGCATGACTCAATTTCCGCAATTATATCAATGAATTTCAACTCCAATTGAGCTCCAATTTGCACTCAAATACATCCAAAATGATCCTTATCAATGTAGTTTGCTTCCATTTTATCCTAAGTACTTAAGCTTGCCCAATAATGCTCCAATTATGTTCTCGATATCTGAAATTCATCAAGGAATACCAAAAACGCACAAGAGGAGTAATATTTCGCAAATTAAGTAAAAGCGTGCAATTATGAACTAAAATACACCTAAATGTTCCTAGAATGCAACCTAAATGCAACTAAAAGCTATATAAAAATACGATACATAAACTTTGCAATCGACTAAGTCTAATATTGTATTCAAAGTTCTTTATTTATTCTGCTGCAAAGTTCTGAATTGAATAAACCGATACATTATCACACAGACAATAATATTTTTGGTAATTCTCTATGTTTTACGGGAAAAAGGTATTTTATAAAATAGAGAATTGTCGGGGTGTTACACCCAAATTGATGTGAGTAACCAACATGTTGAGTGAGCACACAACCATCACATTCCATGTTTTGTCCCTGTAACGATCTCTAAATGTATTACTTCATTCTTTATTTCTTTCTCATTTCAGCTTTTTTCTTTTTTCATTTTTCATATCATTTTAAGCTTTATCTTCATTCACATCATAAGATTTTCATTGTTCTATTTTTTGTCTTTCCATAAATTTTATTAAAAATGTTTAATATCATTATTATATGCCTCATAGATAGAAACAAGAAGGAAAAATTATTAAGAACCAATTTTTTGCAAGAAACTTTTTTATTTATAAAAAAATTAAAACTTGTAACCATCTCTCTTATATAACTTTTTTATGTACAAAATATACCACCCTATAGAATTTGATGGCTTAACCAATATTTCCAGCATCGACCATCACGCAACTTATTTTTAACCCAAATTTAAAGCTTGACCTATCCCGATCCAATTTCCCCACCAGGCGACTTCCATAGACTAAGGTCATGTTATATTGGATTTTTTTTCAGTTCAGTTCAGTTCAATTCAATAATAATAATAATAATAATAATAATAATAATAATAATAATAATAATAATGATGATGATGATAATAATAATAATTATTATTATTATTATATAATCATATTCAGGAGAATTTATTATCATTATTATTTTCATTATTATTATTATTATTATTATTATTATTATTATTATTATTATTATTATTATTATTATTTTATTATTATTATTTCATTTCATTTTAGTTCATTTCAATTCAGTTCAGCCTAGTTCCGTCGAGTTCAGTCAAAAGGACGAGACCTAAGTATTCGATGGACGAGGTCAGAATAACTTATTGTGAATCTAACTGACTATATCACACAAATATTGATTGTACCATAGAAAACGACTATATCATACAAAAATCAACTATATAAAAAGTTGAATATCTCATACCAAAATATGATTCTCCAAAAGATGACTATATCATACAAAAATAACTAAATCAACATAAACGGACTATATAAGACAAAAGTGAATATAATATACGATACCCGATACATAGTAAGTTATTATATACTAGGTCCATTAAACTTCTATATTGCTAACAGTCCATAAGTGAACTAATAACGAGCTTAAAAATTTCGAGGCCCAGTTTTCCTAACTGGGCTTACTTCGCAGTAATCAAACTGAACTTGCAGCCGGAAAAGAAAAAGAAGCAAACAAGTTGAAAATTCCGATATTTTTCTTACAACCGTTTTTTGCTTTTATTCAGAGAAAGAAGGGAGAGAGAGAGAAAGAGAGGAAATTAAAATGGCGTCGCCGGCAGTGATCCGGTGTTACGCATTCATATTTGTTCTCTCTGTACTTCTTCTCATCCGTCCGTCTATCTCAATCTACTGTGATGAAGACGATTGCTATGATCTGCTTGGGTAATTTTCTCTTTTTTTTTACTACCTTTTCTTGTCAATTGAAGATCATATCTGATTTTTTGGTATTTTTATTTTTTAGGGTTTCTCAAAATGCGAATAATTCGGAAATCAAGAAAGCATATTACAAGCTCTCATTGAAACAGTGAGTAATAGAATAAGTAAATAATAGTAGCCTTTAATTGTTTGAATTTGATATGATATCGAACTTTCTGAAATTTGATCTCTTTTTAATTTAATTTGTAGTCATCCTGACAAAAATCCGGACCCTGAATCAAAGAAATTGTTTGTAAAGATTGCAAATGCATACGAGGTATGATTAGTGATTTTGGTTACTTGATTTAGCTTAATTTGGTGGGAATTTGAGGGTCAAATATCTCTGATTGTGAAATCTGTGATGCAAGTAGTGCGTTAATTTCATACTATTATAGATAGTTCTATGAGTGGAATTATTGGGACTAAAAATGTTAAATCAGGGAGGAAGGTTTAGCGTATAATCTGTACCAGGAGCAAAGTAAACTTTTTGGGTTATTGTAATCTTTGGGTGACAAAACGAACACTTGGTTAATGCTTTGCTGTTGTTTGTGGATGAGAGAAGATTTGCGCGGGTGTCTGATTGATGAAATATTAAGTAGATAGGTGTTTGAATTGAATGTTATTATAGGGAATAAGGGTGTCTTCTTTTCACCTGAACTTATTAGACTTGACTGGACTTGATTAACCCAATTTCACCTTATGTTTACACCTAATTGGACTAGCATTAGACTTGATTAGCCCTGAAATGTATCTTTATAAGGTGAACAGACGACCCTTTAAAAGGAATAGAGAATGATGCTTGTGGTGCATATTTCTTTTAGAATGACATGGGTTTAAAGCTTGTGATTACTTGGACTACTTGAGACTACTTGGAGGTACTCCTACTGCTAGTGGGAAGGGCAATTGGGGTAAGGGTTGACACTTGTGGAATATGCAAGCAATCTTTTTCATGGTCTGCATACAACAGATTTCTGATCTAGATTTTGCTGATGAAAAGGCAATTAGCAGTCCGATCACTTTTCCTCTCTTACAGGGAACAATTGATTTCCTTGTATGTTGAGGTCAATACTAGGCATTGTATGTTGATATGCTTGAAATAGTGAAGATAGTGGACTAAATGGCTTTGAGATATTACACATTTTCTGCAAATGAGATTTCTTTCTTCAACAAATTGAATCTATTAAAGTTTAGAATAAAAGAATGGGAACTTGTCAGAATGGTATTTTGTTTAATGAATGAGTCATGCTATGAGTGTGAAGAAAAGTGTCATTATTTTGGGATGAGCTATAATTGTGACACAGACATTCTATTTAGGAGGCAGGAAGCATGTGAGAGTACTCTTAGCTTTAAGGCAGTATTCTGTCCCTTTTTTGGTGCTCAAGACCGATTAGTAGCTATCTGTATTTGACTATCTTTATTGTACAATCTGTTGTCATTGAGAGCTGGAATCAGCCTAAGATGAGAGATGAGTCTGTTAAGGATATCTATGACATCTAAGCACCAATGTAGTTCACTGACTTCTGATGCTTGCCATCTTTTGTCTGCAGATCTTGAAGGATGCTGAAACACGTTCACAGTATGATTATGCCATAGAGCATCCAGAGGAGGTAATTAATATGCCACTCTTCTTCTTAAAGCATTTATTGCGAAGAAAAGTTAGATGCTTCAACTCAGGCTTATTTGTGTCAATGATAAAAGCTAATTCATTAATCACTTATGAAAGCGCACAAAACACATGTGAATGTTTTTTGTCCACTCACTGATTGTTTCATAACCTATATGTTTTAGCAAAATTCTTTTTTGAATATCTCTCTGCATAATTGGTAAAAGGTGTTTATCTCATTTTCTGCTCATTACTCATGATAATCTGGTTGTGTCTTTGCATGTCAACGATAAAAGGTATGTCATGTAATGAATGAAAGCACATAATACAGATGTGAATGACTTTGCTCGTTCATGTCTGATCGTTTTATATCCTATATGTTTTAGCACAAGTCTTGGCTGTGTACCTCTCTAGTTCTCTGCATAATTGATAAAAGTTGGGTCTCATTTTCTACCCATTGCTTTTCTTGAATTTCGCATTGCAATCCCATGCAATTCCTTGGACTTGATGAGTGATGGTGAGGCTGTTAAGAAATTGCCTAAATGCTGAAATATTTGCCTAAACATTGTTTCTAATCTGATGTGTGTGTCTCCTTGATGTTCTAGGTCTTCTATAACACGGCAAGATACTACCGAGCTTACTATGGTCACAAGACGGTAAGAACTACCAGAGAATCGTTACAATTTATGCTGATGTCATTTTAAAGAAGATAGATTGCTATGCTGTACCATTCATTGGATGTTGTGCTACTTTTTAATGATAGGATCCTCGTGCTGTTCTAGTTGGTCTTCTTCTTATTCTATCTGGATTGCAATATCTAAATCAGTGGACAAGGTACAATCAGGTATGTACCATGTTTGTAGTAGCTTGATTAGAATTTAGGAGTGCTTTTGGCATGCCTGTTTGATGTAGGTTTTACTGCTTTCAGTTTTGTGATGTTTCATGTCTTACACACTACGTGAATGTGGTGATGTCATGTACTAGATATTGAATATAAAAAAGTCATATCACATAGTTTAGTAGAATGTAGGCTTCTCTCACATCTCTGTGGTATGCGATATGTGCCCTATAAGTAAGATTTTTTAGAAATGCTGTTAATTTATGCAACTTAGGATATTCACATCTCTGTGTTACAATGCTTATTGCACCCGAGAATATATGTCTTTTTTTTTAGGCACCTGACCTAAGAGATTAGTTTGGTTTGCTGTACACCAGCGTGTTTAACCCTTAAACACATTTAGTGATGTAACAACATTGAATTTGGAGTCCAATGCCTAGATCCTACAGTCAGGAGAATGATGCTTATCACGCTCTTTGTTGTAAGTTCTTTTCATTATACCTACATGTTCTTTTGTATGCTCTATAGAGGCATTATAAAAAGAATGTGCAAATGTTATATGAATAGTTATGCTGATCAATCATGCAAGTGGAATGAAAAGAACATGCAAGTATATAGATTAACATGATAAAATAACATGCACGTAGAGGGAAAAGAACATGATGTGTATCATGCCCTCATGTATAGGATATTAGGATCTAAATTGTGTTCACAGTTGGACAGAGGGAACGTGGTCGTGATCCATTTCTTTTCTT
Organism: Beta vulgaris subsp. vulgaris; assembly: GCF_026745355.1. NCBI lineage: Eukaryota > Viridiplantae > Streptophyta > Magnoliopsida > Caryophyllales > Amaranthaceae > Beta > Beta vulgaris. Next base: position 17,610,156 of record NC_079209.1, read on the forward strand.
TCTTTCAGCTCGGATATGGTCCTTTAGGTATGAAATTGACTAGTTTGATGATATTTGAACTTTCATCTGTGAGTGTCTAATGTTGTGATGCCATTTTGTCTTGTTCTTTGCTTTCTCCTGCCAACTTGCTTTGAGCATTCTTACTGAGTTTCCACCCTGTTTCAATTTGTATCACGAGCTGTAATGTTCCCTATGCTCCAACGGGCTGTGGCCTCTCTACCTATCTCTATATTCTGCTGATGTTTAGTACTTCTAAACTTGATTATTGACTCGTTGCTGCTGACCTATATTTCCCGTTCCAAAAGGCTGTAGAGATGGTTAAGAAGACACCTGCATACAAAAATAGACTGCGGGCTTTGGAGCTAGAACGCTCAGGAGGAGTATCTAATAAGAAAAAGAATAACAAGATTGATAGGTAAGTGGATTTCATTGCTGCTTACCTCATTTCGTTGTACTTGTCTGGCTTATGAATCTGATACTGAACACCTATGACAAGAGTGGATTTAATTGCAGGAATGTACAAGAGGATCTCAGCAAAGAGCTTGATCTACAGATTAATGGAGCTGAAAAGCCATCTTTATGGGGTCTAGTTGGCGTCGGCTTTGTCCTCTTACCATACACTCTCAGCAAGGTCAAATACATGCTTAACTTGTCCAACTTGATGGAATTCAGAGAAAAATGATTTCTAAGTTTGCTGTTCTCTTGTCTCTTTTGCCAGTTGAAGTTCTAATTCATTCTTCCATTATTGTAACATATCATTTTTCCTCACAGCTTCTTTTGTGGCATGGGTGTTGGTTTTGGAGATACAAAGTTAAGAAAGCTCCATATTCATGGGAAGATGCCTCATACCTCACACGAAGATCACTTGGTGCACGTGCTGATGCCTGGAGAAATCTTGGTAATGATTGTTTGCTTATCATCTATCCTTTATAATAAACCTACGAGGTGTTAGGCTGCCAAATTATCTTAGAAAAGTGGGTCATTCTCAGAAAAATGGACCAGTTTCCTCTGTTTGGAAAGCAAACTTTCCCATAACATTTTATATGGGCTCCATACGTGGGTTTGGTGAATGTTATGTTGTAGGGACAAGATTGATCGTTAGGGATTAGAATTTCTAGGTTTTTCTCAAAGGAAGGTGGAGAGGATTGTTCTCTGTTCTATTCTTTTGGAGTGAAGGGACACATGTTTTAACATCTTCATTTGTGGGCGTCAAGTGTTTAGTGGACGGGTTATGCCTCTTACCTCAATGAAGTAACGGTCCCATCAAAAAGCAACTATTGTCTTGTGTGGTTATCGCTTCATTTGAATCTAGAACTTGGTCCATCATATAGAAGTAAAACTTCTATCAGCTCAGTGACATCTCTCTGTTTTGCCTGTCTAGTTCCTTTATGTGTCGTATTTTTTTTATTTTTTATGATCTGCATATAAGAAGATTATTTCTCTTGTTCATAGATGAAGCCACTAAGGATGATCTTGTTCAGAGACAGCTGTGGGTGAAATCCAACATGGACAGTTACGTGTCAGATATGCGCAGAGAATCAAAGCGTCGAAGATAGCTGATATGTTCTGCTGACAATTTTGTTTCGAAACATGCTGAGATGATATTCTTTTCATTTAGTGGGACAGGAAAAGGTTGTTAAATTCATAAGATGAGAAGTTCTTAATACAGTTATGTAACTTGAGTGTAGATCTAAATCGTGTATTCATTTTTAGACTTGTTCCATTTAGGAACATAGAACAACATCTAGGATATAGGCTTACAAGTTGTACACTTAGATATTCAATTTTGATCGAGGCAAAGAAAAAGAAAATGAATCCTTTTAATATAGATATGACGATGAACATTCCTTGATTGGCATTAGCATAAGAGTCCAATTTCCTTCTGTTTGATTCTATATTTGACAGGTGGTGTATCAAGAAGATGAGTCTTTTAATATAGATATGTTTGATACTATGGCTGGAAAGCTGTTTATTTTCTCTTAGAATTTTCTGTGATGCATACAAATCAAGCTTCAACCACTAAAATACTGATATACTAATTCACAACAAATCCGACCATTTGCTGACAGATTCATTTAAACAATGAATTACAAAAGGATGAAAAACAAAATCATGGATGTTAAAAAATATTATACAAAATGAAAATTGTATTAATAGTGCAGTAAGAAATCTAGTGTAGAGCAGCATGAGGAATGAGAGAAGATCATAAAAGCTAGATAAAAGGTTTTGGTGAATGTGTCTGCTGGGGCGGATTTTGTATTACGGATTTTGGATGGGGGTAGCGTAATGTTACAGTAGTATAGAATACAATTTTCTTTTTCAAAATTTAAGGTATAAAATCCAAATAAAACTTCTAACGTATATTAATTGAAGAAAATTACAATAGTTCAAATGGAGTTGAAAAAAATATTTCACCACTTAAATTTCATTGCAGCAAAATATATACATTAAATTTCAAATCTTTAGATCTCAAACCCAAAAGTAAACAGTATTCTCCCCGAATTTCCTTTGACATTGCAAAGCATTATAATATCCGGACTGTTTATATTAGCCTTAGCAAATTGCAGACCAGTAGTAAAGTGCACATGCATCGGTGTATCTTATTGTCTAACAAAATATGAACAAAAAAAAAATGATCTTGAATTGAAAAAACACAAAAGGAAAACAACGAAAGAAAAGAAGCCATTGATCATCCTAATGAAATAGGACCAAAATTAAATAAACTCGGATGCAAAATAAAATAGAATAAATATAAAATAGCTCACACAAGCGTAATTATCAATCAAAAAAAAAAAAAAACCAAACAGCAATAGATTTTAGAAATTGTTTCTATCTAAAAATTAAGGATTGCTGAAGTGTGCTGAGTAGGAGTGAGCCCCAAGAACGTTCGCGCAAATTAATCATTCGTACGCTGAAACCTGAAAGACAAGGTTAGACTACCCCGGGGTTGCTCCGGGATCGTTCCTCCGACGCTCAAGTCAGTTGAGGTAGAGAGAGAGTCTAGAGAGAGATGCTCTAGTTTGTTAGGTGAGAATTCAATACCTTTATATTAATGAGACAATTGCTATTTATAGCATTACTGTAATAACCTATATTTTAAGCAGGTTTAATAACTACTTTATAAATGAGATTTGATAAGTATAATAGCTGATATTTTCAGACACGTTTTAGTCAAAGTTAGCTATGTTCATATTAGTAAAGAAATTACTTTGAGAATTATTATTTATCGTCTAAAGTAAGTTCCAAGCACAAATAAGTTAGTATGAATTTTATATATTAGAGATATTGAGTTGAGGATTTTAAGCTTTGAAATAAAGAGAAATCCATTTTTAACAATCCGTCTTGCATGGACCCGGTTCACACTAAAAATAGTATGGACCAGGCCCAGACACGTGACCGGTTAAGAAGTACTCACTTATACACTATATCAAAAATAGATACACTATATCAAAATAGATACACTATATGATACATAGGTACACTATATCAAAAATAGATACACTATATCATAACTACGTACACTATATCATACAGAGGTACACTATATCATAACTAGGTACACTATATCCTATAAGAACACTTTATCATAACTAGGTACATTATATCCTATAGGATAATATTTACTTAAACGCATTACAGAAACATACACTATATCAAAAATAGATACACTATATCAAAAATAGATCTACTATATATATTATACATAGGTACGCTATATCATTTTAACATACACTATATCATTTTAACATACACTATCCTAAACTCACGTGATATGGATCGGGTGCACACTAATTAGTGTGCACCGGGTTCATATTAGTTTTTTAAAATTACAATTTATCTCTCCTCACTCATGTCATCTACTCTATATGCTAAAGCATCACTCTCTTCTTCATAACTTCTCAATCAAGTGCCAAAGTGTATTTTCCCATATATCAATTGTTCTCTTAAATATTTCAGTTTAATTACCCAAGTGTTTGAGAATTGGGAGAAACCCCAAAACCAAAATAAAAACCCCAAATAATAATTTTCTCTCTCCTCTGATTTTATACCCCGTACTGTGCATGTTCAATTTCTGCATTTTGGAGTCGAAATTTGCCCAAACGTATTGCATGAAAGTTATAGATCTCAAAAATTAATTGAACTTAGACCCAAAAATCACTTGATTTGGAGTTCGGAGCTATGAGTTATGGTCTTTGAAAGTTTAGTGTTGCTACCTTCATTTCTCTCCTCTGTTTTTATTCCGACAATCTGTTGCACCAATTATCTACAACATGCAATCCAATTTTGCTCTTTTTTCTCAATCAAATTTGTATATCACTTCGAACTAATGAGTTTGGGCACAAAAATCACTTGATTTGGAGTTCGGAGCTATGAGTTATGGTCTTTGTAAGTTTGGTGTTGCTACCTTCATTTCTCTCTCCTCTGTTTTTTTTCCGACAATCTATTGCCTCAATTATCTACAACATGCAATCTAATTTTGCTCTTTGTTTCTGAATCAAAGTTTTAGATCATTTCGAGCTAATGAATTTGGGCACAAAAATCGCTCAATTCGGAGTTTGGAGTTATGAGTTACGCCTTACAGAAGTTCAGCACTGCTGCTGTACTTTGTGTTGCGCTGCTACCGTGGTTGGCTTTGTTTGCCCATGTTGTCATTGCTAACTTGTTTGCATTGTTGCTGCCATTGTGTTGGTATTCCTTTCCATATGAAGGTATAAGCTAATTTTTCTTAATTCCTCATCTCCTTTGATTCCAATTCAAGTGTGGTGCAATTGGATTTTATATTCTGATTTTAGAAATAAACTTGGTCTCAATTTTGTTATTGATTAGCAAATAAGTTATGATAAGAGTTGTTAAACTTAAAGATTGAATATTTTATCTTTCTTATTGGATTGAAGCTTTTAATATGAAGTAAGCCTCTTAAGTAAGTTTATAAAAACTAATTTTTATAAATTATGTTGTTTGATAATACTCTCTGAAATCAGAATGATGTTAATTAGAGATAGAATTGATGTTGTGAGTTGGATTAGTATAATGGGTTGTATATAAGGGTTGTGGTGGTTAGTTCATGGAAGAGCTTAGAAAGTATGAGTAATTCAATTTGTTTATCTAAATTGTTGTGAGGATGGTTATCATTGTTGTTATTGTTTTGAGGTCGTTGTTGGAGTATGTATATGGAGATAAATTATGAAGTTCGAGCTATAGTTGGTTATCCAGAATGTCGAATTATTGGGAATTGTTTCAAGGTACACACATGTCCTTCCATCTTTGAATCTATATTCGTGTTTTATGTGATTTCATGTGCTGAGCTTAATAAGCCTTTTATATAAATACAAAATTAGTCAAAGTGTTATTTGTGTGTTTACAAGAGTTGTTAACTACATATTTGGTTTTAAGCTATGAGCGAAAGCTATATATGTGATGAGTTTTACAGAGTGATATTTTTATGAAGAACTGATTGGAGTTAGTTGAATCCTTCAATAATATAGATGTGTGATATTATTAAACCTACTTGTTTCCACATCGAATTTATAATAAGTTTCTTATGCTTAGTAAGTTGATCTTTTATATGAAAGTGTAGCTATGAGAATTAAAGCTTTTCAAAAGATCCAAATTATATATTGTGAAAACCAAAAATTATTTTGCCAAATAAAACCCCAAACAAAATCGTTTTGTCCCTATATTTGTTGTTCTTGTCAAATTGCCAACTCAACTTTTCGGCGAATATGAAGCAACAATCTGTACTATATCGATACTTTGATTTTTCTCGTGCTTCTTCCAACGCAATCAGTGATTTAGTTAGGTTTCGTTTGACCTTAGGAGATTAGTAACGACCTTGTTTTTTCCTTTGTCAAAGGATCTTTAGTATATCTAACTATATAAGTGGTTTTACAACAAGTACTTCGCTTTACGAACTAAGTCGGGACGTCGACTCGATATCTTTATGAACTCGCTTTCGATTTAAACTATATTTATATTTGAAAGTTTCAGAGAAAAAGAAAGGAATTTTGATCAAGGATGTTGAGTTAAAATTTCAGGTTTAAGGCAATTGTGAAAATATTTTTGATATAAGTTTTATATGAAATTCTTAAAGTATGAAAAACTCTTTATTGTTGTTTGAGATTTTGATTATATATGATCATGAACTTTGAAAATTATGACTTGGAGTTATGAACAGATATGGACTCGTGAAATTATAAATCAGAATTTTCTAGTTTTATTAATGACGGGGAGGATCTTTACTCCTACTTAAATTTTTATGAAGAGGTTCTTGTTTCGGGTAAAAACTTGTATTAGGTGGGAATGATCGAGATTAGGGTTGATGAAGGCCCGCTTGCTCGGAGACCTGCACAAAGCGAAGGTTAGACTACCCCGGGGTGGATCCGCGATCGCCCCTCCGACGATCAAGTCGGTATGTATATTAATTAATGGTTGCCAAGTGTGCTGTCTAGGATTGCGTACCTTAATAAATGGGGATCTGCCCTGCATTTATAGGCGTTGAAAAGTGTGAGGAAATTCCCTGCCATGTAGGCACGGAATTTTAGGCTGGTGGGCCCCACTGAGAGGCTTCCATGCTGGAGGGGCGGATCTAGGCGTGATTACAGAGGGCCCATGTTTGGGCCCAAACATTAGCCCCACGCGAAATACATGGTGGGGCCTCAGTCGCCATCGTGTGTTTCGCGGAACCCAATGAGCCCTATGCAACTCGAGGGACCTTAAGGACCTCGCTCAAGGTTACGAGGTTGATAAGCCCCAGGCAACTCGAGGGGGTTCAAGGTTCTCGCTCGAGGTTGCTCCAGGGGCCAATGAGCCCCAGGCAGCTCGAGGGACCTTACGGACCTCGCTCAAGGTTACACGAGGTCGGTAAGCCCCAGGCAACTCGAGGAAGTTTATGGTTCTCGCTCGAGGTTGCTCCAGGGGCCAATGAGCCCTAGGCAACTCGAGGGACCTTAAGGACCTCGCTCGAGGTTTCATGAGGCCGGTAGGCCCCAGGCAACTCGAGGAGGTTTATGGTTCTCGCTCGAGGTTACTCCAGGGGCCAATGAGCCCTAGGCAACTCGAGGGACCTTATGGACCTCGCTCGAGGTTTCATGAGGCCGGTAAGCCCCAGGCAACTCGAGGGGTTCAAGGTTCTCGCTCGAGGTTGCTCCAGGGGCCAATGAGCCCCAGGCAACTCGAGGGACCTTAAGGACCTCGCTCAAGGTTTTATGAGGCTGATAAGCCCCAGGCAACTCGAGGAGGTTCAGACTTCGTTCGAAGCTATCGACCGGGTTTGTATAACTTGAAGGAGTTCTGAGTCTTCGCTCGTGTTTGTGGGGCTGATGAGCCCCGGACAACACTGAGGAAGTAGCCTCGCTCGAGATTACCCAGGCGTCCCTGGTTCACTGGAGGGGTATGACACCGTGGCGCTTGACGGGCGTCGATCTCGATGATGAAGCCGTTCGAGATATCCCTCACTCGATCAGGGTGATGGGCCTAAGGTAGGCTCCTCCGTCTGGGCGCAACTGGCCCAGGGAGTTAGAGCTCCGGCGGACGGGTTGTGAGAGACTCCGAACGTGCTTACGTTGGGTCGAGCTAGGTCCCTACCCAAGCTTCAGAGGAACTAGGTGGTGCCAGTCCAGGATGCTGAGCACTCACTTGGGCTTTTGGGGAGGCCCATTGACGTGGCGTCTTGAGGTGCTTTGGAGTCTGTCGGAAGATAAACCGTCCTTTTCAGGCGGTCTATATAAGTGAAGACAGGTACTTTGATTTTTGTCTCATTTGCGTTGCGCTGATCCTTTTGAGAATCTTGCCTTCTTTCCTTCTTTACGATCTCGAGAGCCCTGAAGATCGATAGCCTTTCCTCGGACGGATTTCGAGGGTGTGTCTTTAAACAAGGTACGATCTCTTTCTTTTTCTCTTTATTGTCCTTATGGACCGCTCTTCATGGAGTCCCCCATCGATGGACCTGGGGAGAGCTTCTTCTAGCTCGGGGACCCCTCCTCCCCTCCTAGAACCTTTGTTCGACGGGGTATTCATCGGGGGGTCCCTATGGTGTCCGTGGCTTTCGAGTGCATGGACCCCGCTCAGGTCCCTGTCGCCCTATCATATTCGAGTGACGGGTTATCCGTGCTCTTAGTGGGGAGGGGGAGCTAGATAATCCTCCCCACCTTGTTACAATTGCTCGATCCCGAGCCGTTAGGAGTTACTTAGATGATCTCCTCGATAACCAGGTTGTTCGGGTGATGGAAGTAAGTAACGAGAGTAATTCCCTCACCGCGAGCACCAGCGGCAGGACGAGGAGGACAACCTGCCCAAGGGAATAGCCCGCTTCCACAATCGAGGGCCGTTTATGGACTTTTTGTCGGAAAACTACGCTTTCTCGAAAGCTCATACTTCATCAAACACCCCTACGCTCTTTATATCCCGGAGCCTGTAGAGACGGTCTGCACTCCTCCCACAGGTTGTATAGCGGTGTACAAAGCCCATCTCGAGGTGGGGCTGAGGTTTCCCATAGATCCCTTTATAATCGAGGTTTTGGATTCTTGTGGGCTGGCCTTGTGCCAACTGATGCCCAACAGTGTGGGCTCGATGGTTGGTTTCCTAGCTATCTGGAAAATGATGGGTACCCAGCCTTCCTTGGTATTATGGAGGAATATGATGAAATTGGTCGTCATGTCTCCTCGTTCGAATGGAGAGGGCTGGTGGAGCTTCCAGGTCCGCTTTCCCTACAAAGTTGTGGGTACTATGCCATCGAATCAGCAGCACTTTCGTACTGAGTTTTTATACGTGTATCGAGCTGAGCCGTGGGATTTCCCAGTGGTTCCTTTGGTTGAGGGACCCAATCTGTGGATGAACAGGTCAGTGCCTCCCATGTCGAAGGAGGAGGCTCGGGTAGCCATTTATTGCCAGTGTCTTACCATCCTCGATAGAGGGGACAAGAAACAGGTGCCTCAGTACTGGAACCCTGCTGTGGATGACTTAAGCAATGAGCACTTCTTGTCGGCAATGGGTTTAAGCCCGGCCTATCCTCCGGGTAGGGACTTTGTATGCTTAAGGCCCTCGACCTACCAGTTGTTTTAATGTACTAATCGTTTCCTTTGCTTTGGCAGTCATAGCTCGCCAAGAACGACGAGGAGATGCAGAAGCGCCTAACCGCCAACCAACGGGTTCAAGAGCAGCTTAAGATGAAGCTGTCGAAAGGCGAGATTAAAGTCCCTCGAGCCCCAAAGGTAACTTTTACTTAAGCTAAGATGCAGCTTAAGATGCAGAAGCTATATCTTGTTTAGTATGCTTGCTTTGTCTCACTCCTCCTTTTTTCAGGATCCTTCGAAGAGGTTGAAGGTCCGCCTCCGACGAGGTCTGCCATTATCGCGCCTCGTGAGGAGGCCGAGAGAAGGGTTGTTGAGGTAGGGAGCACCCCTCGAGCTGCAAGGGAGGCTTCGAGGTCCAAGGGTAAATCGGCTGCGACCACGGAGTCTGGAGACTCCTTGGCTCAAGGGGAATACCTCCCCTTGCTAAGAAGAAAGGTGGTGGAGGCCGAAGATGACCTTCGTGACTTCACTCAGAAGTCGACCCTTGAGAAGGCCGACCTCTTCGACTCGTTGGCCAAGAGGCTTGTTTCGAGGCCTGATCTGACGCTGATTCGAGGTCTGTCGAAGGAGGAGGAAGTCGAGCAACTTCACTCGTCCTGGGTTGATGTAAGTTGGAATTTCTCCTGGGACTAGTCTTTTATTCTTCTGGTCCTTATCCTTTCTTTTCTAACTTGGTGCATTCTTTTCAGCACTCGATCCGCATGACGGTGATGAGTCATCGATACACCGCCGGCCACCGCAAGCTTCGAGAGGGTCTGAAGGAGAAGTCGGGGCTGTGCGAGGAGCAGGCTAAGGAGATCGAGGCCTTAAACAAGACTCTCGAGGACGAGAGGGCCGCTTGGGCTGTCGAGAAAACCACCCTTGAGAACAGGGTCAGGGACTTAACGAGCCAAAGGGACAGTGTCCAGCGTAAACGGGATGAGATAATCGAGGAATGGAAGAACTCGAGGTCTGGTCTCGAATTTGCGGCGGACATGGGCCTGGAAGCATCGGAGGTGGCCACTCGGGAGGCGTCGAGAGGCTCGAGGCTGCCTTTAGGAAGGTGTATCCTCGAGCTAGCTGGTCTCCGGTCGAAGCGGAGTACAACATCTCCGTCGACGAGGCCTTTCACGAGGGCCAGGAGGCCAGCCCTGTGCTCGAGGTGAACGTTGCTGCTAATGCTGCCGAGGCTCTGGGTGAGGAGTCCCACCATGCTGGGAACCCTCAGGCTTCTGCGGAGCTCGAGGCACCAGAGGAGGTGGTCCCAGAGAGCTCGAATGCCCAAGCGGACTCGAACGAGAGTTCCTCTGAGGAGGACGAAGCGGTCTCCGAGACTTCCGAGAGTGGTTCTTCGAGCAGCTCTGACTAGATTTATGTTAACCTTTCGTCATTAGTTACGCCCTGCGAGGCACCTTAAGTTTATCTCTTTTGGTAGAAATCTTTTGGTAGAAATAAATATTCATTTTTAGCTAGACCCTTGTGGTTTTTAGGATGTATTCGGCCTTTTGTAGAAATGAATGCTCATTTTCGCTCATCTTTTGCTTTTCTTTTGCTTGTCTTTGACTTGTGTTGCTCGAAGTGGGATGTCACTCGATGCTTGAGTGCTCTCGTGGCTGAATGCTGAAGGTAGTCAGCTAGTGTATGCATGGGGATCATGCGCATCCTTTTTGGGCTCTGCCACGTGGGAGCCCATTAAATGGAGATAATTAATGCTACTTTCTGGGACTTGCAACCAATACCGCCTATAAGTACGGACAATTAGTCCTAAGGGGTATCACAATTCCATTCTCATTTCTCTCTCTCCCTCTAAGATTTGATTCTCTCCTCCTTTCAAGCCTTTGCGTCAAGATGTCTTCACCAATGATAACGGCCGAGGCACTTCGGGCAGCCAAACGTCGAAGGCTGGCGAAGGCTGGCCTTGGGTCTTCTTCCTCCTCGGGGGCCGCCACGGGATCTCCCGTGGTAAAAAAGGAGGTGGATCCGTCCCTCGAGGGGGAGAAAAAGTACTCCTTTCGACTCCTAAGGTGGAGCCGATAGAGAGAAGTCGAGGAACCTACTTCAATCAAGGCTAAGGATCCTCCTGCTCCCTCTGCTCTAGCTCCCTCGAGCGTGGCCGTTGTCGCGGCGTCCTGGAAGAAGAAACCCTTCCTCGAGGAGTCCATGAGACTACCCTTCTCGGCTCTCTCGAGGGCTGAGATGGCTGCCCGCTTCGACAAGGTTTCGGAGCATCTGGTGACGGAGCTGGACGAGAAGGCGTGCCTGTCGCCTGGCGGGCAAGAGGTCGAAGCCGTCAAGGCCACCTTAACCGAGGTACGACACTTTTTGCAAACCTTTTTCTTCTAATTTCAACATCCTTTTGTTTTAATTCTGACTCTTTTCTTCTATTCCTTGCCAGCTGTCGATTAGGGTGCTGTCCTTAGCTCGGAGGTCTACCCCTGGGCTGGCCCCTGGGACGGCCTCGGGGGAAATGTCCTGGGACGAGAGGCATACTCTCGTCAACCGGCTGCGCCTGTCGGAGATGCATCTCTCCGAGGCTCGAGAGTCGATGGCCAATTCTTTGAGGGCCTTCGAGGAGAAGAAGGCCGAGCTGGAGCAGGAGCGCGACATCGCCCTCAAGCAGAGGGACTCTGCTAGCAAGAGGCAGAGGGCCGCGGCCAAGGACTGCAAGAGGGCCGAGGAGAAGGTCGAGAGATCTCGGAAGAGCGCCGAGGAGGCCATCGCCAAAGCTCGAGAGTGCCGGGAGGCCGTCGTCCTTGACTGGAAAAAGTCTGAGGAGGGAAGGACCTTCCTCGAGGACGCCTCCCTGCAGGCTTCCGAGATTGGCCAGGCCGAGGCGCTTCGCAAGGTCGGCTGGTTCTCGAGAAGCTTGCCCCAGCCTTTCTTGGAGTGAGGTAGAGGAGGGTGTCAAGGCACTCTCTCAGGAAGAAGGGTCGGGTGAGGAAAAATCCTCACCCGGCTAATCTCGAGGGATGAGCCGTGGCCTGCTTCGAGCCTTCCTCCTTTTTCTCTTCCTTCTCCCTTGGCTTTTTCTTTTTATGTCTCCTACTAGGGTTAACATTGTACCCTTAGGCTTTCTTGTTTGATCTAGTTTTTCTTTTGGGCTTGCATTGTAATGCCTTCGATGGCTTGTACTTATGATTAATGGAATAATACTTCTGTTTCTTATCGGTTTGTCCTTCGAGTTTTTACTTGCTTTTTCTAGAAATTGTCGATGTTTTACATAAATATTTTACAGCCTTACTCGAGTTGCCAGGGCCAATGAGCCCAAGGCAACTCGAGAATATTAGAGACTTCGATCGAGGTTGCTTCAGGGCCAATGAGCCCAAGGCAACTCGAGAATATTAGAGACTTCGATCGAGGTTGCTTCAGGGCCAATGAGCCCTAGGCAACTCGAGAATATTAGAGACTTCGATCGAGGTTGCTTCAGGGCCAATGAGCCCAAGGCAACTCGAGAATATTAGAGACTTCGATCGAGGTTGCTTCAGGGCCAATGAGCCCCAGACAACTCGAGAATATAGGACTTCGATCGAGGTTGCTTCAGGGCCAATGAGCCCAAGGCAACTCGAGAATATTAGAGACTTCGATCGAGGTTGCTTCAGGGGCCAATGAGCCCAGCCAACTCGAGAATATTAGAGACTTCGATCGAGGTTGCTTCACGGGCCAATGAGCCCAAGGCAACTCGAGAATATTAGAGACTTCGATCGAGGTTGCGTCAGGGGTCAATGAGCCTAAGGCAACTCGAGAATATTAGAGACTTCGATCGAGGTTGCTTCACGGGCCAATGAGCCCAAGGCAACTCGAGAATATTAGGGACTTCGATCGAGATTGCTTCAGGGCCAATGAGCCCAAGGCAACTCGAGAATATTAGAGACTTCGATCGAGGTTGCTTCACGGGCCAATGAGCCCAAGGCAACTCGAGAATATTAGGGACTTCGATCGAGATTGCTTCAGGGGCCAATGAGCCCAAGGCAACTCGAGAATATTAGAGACTTCGATCGAGGTTGCTTTCACGGGCCAATGAGCCCAAGGCAACTCGAGAATATTAGAGACTTCGATCGAGGTTGCTTCACGGGCCAATGAGCCCAAGGCAACTCGAGAATATTAGAGACTTCGATCGAGGTTGCGTCAGGGGTCAATGAGCCTAAGGCAACTCGAGAATATTAGAGACTTCGATCGAGGTTGCTTCACGGGCCAATGAGCCCAAGGCAACTCGAAAATATTAGGGACTTCGATCGAGATTGCTTCAGGGGCCAATGAGCCCAAGGCAACTCGAGAATATTAGAGACTTCGATCGAGGTTGCTTCACGGGCCAATGAGCCCAAGGCAACTCGAGAATATTAGGGACTTCGATTGAGATTGCTTCAGGGGGCAATGAGCCCAAGGCAACTCGAGAATATTAGAGACTTCGATCGAGGTTGCTTTCACGGGCCAATGAGCCCAAGGCAACTCGAGAATATTAGGACTTCGATCGAGGTTGCTTCACGGGCCAATGAGCCCAAGGAAACTCGAGAATATTAGAGACTTCGATCGAGGTTGCTTCACGGGCCAATGAGCCCAAGGCAACTCGAGAATATTAGGGACTTCGATCGAGGTTGCTTAGGCCACTCGAGAATATTAGTTTTTGCTTAAAAAGATCGACTTTATTGATGATGCCTAAGAATAGGCGATTTTTACATTGGCATACTTTAGTGCCTTACAAAATAACTGGACACATGTTTCAGTGCCTTTACAAGATGATCAGCATGTGGTATGCCCCCACACTCGAGGGACAAACCAATTTAAACATAGAACCTTCGGAGATTATCTGCGTTCCATGGTCGAGGTAGCGGTCGGCCCTCTTGATCTTCGAGTCGGTAGGTGTCAGGGCGCACTATCGAGGTCACACGGTATGGTCCCTCCCAGTTGGGTTGTAACTTTCCCAGACTAGGTTGTCGCCCCGTGGACTCAAATTTCCGGAGCACCCAGTCATTGACTGAAAAGGCCGCTTCTTGACGCGGCTTGAATAATCGGGTGAGCTTAAGTTTGTAGGAAATAGCACGAAGGAGGGATGTCCCTCGTGTTTCTGGGAGGAGGTCGAGGGAAAGCCTTTTCCGCTCGTTATTGCTTTCTTGGTCGTAGAATGTGATACGGGGGGAAGGGATGCCCAACTCGACAGGTAGAACAGCCTCGCTGCCGTAGACCAGGTTAAAGGGTGAGTGGCCGGTTGCTTCTCGAACGATGGTTCTGCTGGACCATAGAATTCCTGGGAGGTCATCTATCCATGAACCTTTGGCCCCTTCGAGCATTGTTTTGAGCCCCTTTAGGACCACTTTGTTGGCCGCCTCGGCCTGCCCATTAGTCTGTGGTCGACTAACGGCAGAGAATCTGGTCTCAATCCCGAACCTAGAACAATAGTCGCGTGTAGGACCGCTATTGAATTGGCGGCCGTTGTCTGATATGAGTACTCGAGGGACTCCAAACCTTGTGATTAAGTGCTGCCAGATGAATTGCTGAACTTGCTTGTCAGTAATCGAAGCCAGAGGTGCTGCTTCGACCCATTTAGTGAAATAATCCACTGCTACTAGAAGGAACCTTCGCTTGCCGGATGCGGGTGGAAATGGTCCTAGGAGGTCCATGCCCCACATGTCGAAGGGCAATGGGGCCTGGATAGTAGTGAGGGTACTTGCAGCTTGATGGGGTAAGTTAGCGTGCATCTGGCATTCTTTGCATTTTCTGACCATGGTCGAGGCGTCTTCCCTCATGGTAGGCCAGTAATACCCTGCTCGCAATGCTTTCGCAGTGATGGTCCGTGCTCCTTGATGACTTCCACACGATCCTCTATGTGTCTCTCGAAGGATGTAGTCTCCTTCTCCGGGGGTGAGACAACGAAGAAGCGGGTGGGTGAACGATTTTTTGTACAACTGGCCCTCGTGATATACAAACCATCTTGCTCGTCGTCGTATACGCTCGGCCTCGAGTTCATTGTCAGGGAGGTTGCCATCTCGAATAAAAGCTATGATGTTGTCCATCCAAGTAGGGCTCCTATCGAGGGTATTCACTGCCTTGTTGATACTGGGTGCCCTCAGAATTTCCCACATTATAGGCCGAGGCGAGAGGTCTTCTGCTGAACTAGCTAGCCTTGACAGGCGTCGCTTGCTGGTTCTCCGATCGAGGTATGAGTTATTGAGATTGAGATAAACTGGCGATTTCCTTTTTACTTTCCGCAAATACATGCGCATGCTATCCTCCTTAGCCTCATATTCCCCAGTTACCTGCCCTACTATCAATTGAGAATCGGAGTGGGTTTTGAGTTCTCGAGCGCCGACCGCTTTACATAATTGAATGCCCAAGAGTAGCGCTTCGTATTCGGCCTCATTGTTCGAAGCAGTGAAGTCGAACTTGACGGTGTACTCGGTCCTGTTGGACTGGGGGTCAAGGATCAAGAGTCCAGCCCCGCATCCCACCTTTGATGAAGACCCATCGACAAAGAGACTCCAAGATCCTTCTTCGACAGTCTCTGGTCGAGGGGACATTCTGCAATAAAGTCGGCAAGGGCCTGGGCTTTGATGGCGCGCCGGGGGTCGAACTCGATACCATAGTCGATAATTGGGTGACCCAATCCGTAATTCTGCTGGACTGATTTTTCCCTTCCATTACCTTCCGCATGGGCTGGCTTGTAAGTACTCGGACAGGGTGAGCCTGGAAGTAGGGCTTGAGTTTTCGGGTGGCTAGAACTAGAGCGAAGATCATTTTCTCAATTGGGGGATACTTCGATTCCGCGCCTCGAAAAGCGTGACTTACGAAGTACACCGGTGCTGGGTTTTCTCTCGTTCGGCCACGAGGACCGCACTTACAGCGTGGTCCGATACTGCGAGATAGACGAAAAGTGTTTCTCCTGGTAAAGGTGAAACTAGCTTGGGAAGGCTTGCGAGATGATTCTTGAGTTGTTGGAATGCTTCTTCTGCTGCACTACCCCATTCGAACGTTGCTTGTTTTAAAGCTTGAAAAAAGTGGAGGCTTTTGTCTGCTGACCTAGATAGAAAACGTCCCAAGGCCGCCATGCAACCGGTTAGGCGCTGGACTTCCTTGACAGTTCGAGGGCTTTTCATTTCGATGATGGCCCGAATTTTATCGGGATTAGCCTCGATCCCTCGTTCGTCGACAAGGAAACCCAGGCATTTCCCCCTTTCACGCCGAAGACACATTTCTTCGGATTTAATTTCATGTTATGGGCGCGGAGAGTTGAGAGTGTTTCCCTCAGGTCAGATACGTGATCCTCTTCTTTCCTACTTTTCACGATCATATCGTCGACATATACTTCGACGTTACGACCGATTTATTTCTCGAACATCTTGTTTACAAAGCGTTGATAGGTGGCCCCAGCATTCTTGAGGCCGAAAGGCATGACTTTATAGCAATAGACCCCCGAACTTGTAGTGAAGGCCGTGTGGACTTGGTCCTCCTCAGCCATGGGAATCTGATGGTATCCTGCATTGGCATCCATGAAGCTAAATAATGCGTGACCGGCTGTCGAATCGACGAGCCTGTCGATCTTAGGGAGGGGGAAGTCGTCTTTAGGACAGGCCTTGTTCAGGTCTGTGAAATCGACACACATCCTCCAAGCTCCATTCTGCTTCCGGACTAAGACCACGTTGGCCAGCCATTCAGTATATTGGCATTCTCGAATGAATCTTGCGGCCAAAATTTCTGGACCTCCTCGGAGGCTGCTGCACTTCTCTCGGCTCCCTGGTGCCTGAGCTTCTGCTTGACTGGTCGATGCCCCTCCTGGATATTGAGTCGATGTACCATGAGGCTGGGGTCGATGCCAGGCATCTCATCGACGGAATAAGCAAAGACGTCCTGAAATTCCTTTATGACCTCTAGGATTCGGGCCCTGTCTCTTCGGGGACCTGTTTCCCTATTCGAACTGTGCGACCCTGCTCCTTGTCTATGTGCACCTCTTCATCTCGATCTGCGGGGCGAGGTCGCTCATACCGTTTTGGGTTATCAGCCACATAGAGCCCCATGACAGGGAGGGGTTCTTCTGGCTCGGGGTTTTTCCTCTTTCGAGTGGGTCCTTCTGTCTTGCTTTTCAGGCTATTGACGTAGCATTCACGGGCAGACTTCTGATCGCCGAATAACTGAGCGACTTTCCCATCGTCCCCTTCGAATTGCAAAAGCAATTGATACTGGGTCATCCAATGATCACATTATAAGGGAGACTAGTGTCGACCACAAGGTAATCGACGATGACATTTCGTCCTGCCTTCTTTTCCCCCATCCGAGTCGGTAGCTTGACCGAGCCTAGAGGATGAACTGATTGACCTCCAAAACCCACCAGCAGCTGATCGATGGGACTAAGATCTTTTTCCTCGTATTTCAGCTTTCTTAAACAATCCATAGTGATAATATCCGCGGAACTTCCGCTATCAATCAAAACACGGCCTACCCGAAGGTTGGCAATCTTCATCTCGACAACCAGCGGGTCGTCATGCGGGGTTTGTATTGGCCGGCGACTGTCTTTGAAGGTCATGGTCGGGCATGTGGCAGTAGAGTTTGCATCACTTCCGTGTTTTAAGGTGTAGAGGTGCTTCTTCGAGAGCGGCTGGTTAAGCCTCCTGAAGCAAATCCACCTGCAATGACATTGATGTATCCTGCCGTCTCGTCGCTTCGAGCTTGTTTTTCCGCCCGGGGTTCGACTTTTCTTTCCTTAGGATCCTTGAGATATCGATTCAGCTTTCCTTCGTCAGCTAATTTGTCCAAGGCTCTTTTGAGCTCTCGACACTCTCTGTGGTGTGGCCACAATCGTGATGGAATTCACACCAAGTTTCTTGTCTGCTTGTTGACAGATGTTCGAATTGGGTGAGGCTTCGGCAGGGGTACTTCCCTTTGATGTCTAGGTAGATTTCCTTTGGTTCAGGTTGTATCGAGGGTCGTTCCAATGATTCTCCAACCGAGGCTTCTTGTCTTTTCTTTTCGAGGGGTATCTCTGGGATTGTCTGCCCGTGGGGTGTATTCATGCTTTCTTTTCCCGGAGCTTGGCTCCTCATGAGTTTTACAGATATCGGAGGCTTGTATAAATTTCTGGGCCAGGTTCATGGCTTCTGAGAACGAGGAGGCTTCACTCTCGGCCAGTTTCAGCTTGAACCTACTCGAAGGGTATAGCCCTGACATAAGAGCGGTGAAGGCCACGCTATCCTGTAGGTCAGATACCTTGAGGGACTCCGCGTTGAACCTCTTGATGTACTCTGCTAAGTCCTCCTCCTCCGCTGTCTGATCGACATGAGATGAATGCTGGTTTTCCGATGCCTCCTTCCCGCGATGAAGTTCTGCTTGAACGCCGTTTCGAGGGCGGTGAAGCTCGATATACTCCCGTAAGGCAGCTCGGTGAACCAAGTTAGGCCAAGCCTTTCAAGGTGGTGGGAAAGAATTTGCACCATGCGGCCTCACTGCTGGTCTGGACGCTCATTTGTGCTTTGAAGGCGGCTAGATGGTCGATGGGGTCAGTTGTCCCGTCATAATGGTCAATCGGGGGAACCTTGACCTTTCGAGGGGTAAACGCTCTCATAATATTCTCGTTGAATGGCGTGGTGAATCCCAGGTTCCCCATCTGAAGGCTTGATCCATGACTGGACTCGGAGCTCGACGACCGTTGCCTATGGCCCACCGGCGCGAGGCTCTTTCTCTTGTCGAGGCTCATGCTCCTGAGGTTCCTTTCCGTGTTTCTCCTGCCCTCGAGGCTCTTTCTCTCGAGGTTCCCTCTCTTGAGGTTCCTTCTCCCGAGGTTCCCTCTCTCGAGGTTCCTTCTCAGGTTCCCTCTCTCGAGGTTCCCTCTGCTCCGGTTAGGGTGGGGGTTGGCGTCTTTTGCCTTGGACTGACCCCTTTTTTCATTTAAGATATCCCTGGCGTCGCGGTTGTCGATCCTCCTGTAACGTTCGTTGATGACATGTCGGGCATCCCTTTTCCCGGGGGCGGCCTGAGCTGCTCGTCGAGACACCCGTGATGATCCCGGGGGATCGAGGGCAATAACCTGCGGTTGATCTTGATTGTCCGCTTGATGACCTATGATTGGTCGAGTTCCTGGAGGTGGAGGGGTCCTGTTTGAAGTTCCTTCTCCTCCTACCTGGAAATTGAGCATCAGAGCTCGGAGGCCCCGTTCGAAGTTGTCGCTAAGACGATCAGCTAGTTGCTGAAGGTCTTGTTGGGTGACCGGATGAGGACTGGTGTGTTCGGGGAGTTGAGGACCTCCCGGAGTTGGAGCAGTCCTATCTCGAGGCATCCTAAGATTCACAGCACTCGCCGCCTCTCGAGGGTTGATTTCCTCGAGGACATGCTGATTTCGAGCCGAGAGCATTGGAGCGAGACGGGGGTCCCCGGCTGTCTCGTCCGCCACTTCAGGAGATGGCGCTCTCGAGCGGTCAGAGGGAGCGGGAGCCCTCTGGCTCCTTTGGTTTCTCCGAGTGATGGCCATGACTTTTAGTTCGATTCCCCACAGACGGCGCCAACCTGTTTCGGGTAAAAACTTGTATTAGGTGGGAATGATCGAGATTAGGGTTGATGAAGGCCCGCTTGCTCGGAGACCTGCACAAAGCGAAGGTTAGACTACCCCGGGGGTGGATCCGGGATCGCCCCTCCGGCGATCAAGTCAGTATGTATATTAATTAATGGTTGCCAAGTGTGCTGTCTAGGATTGCGTACCTTAATAAATGGGGATCTGCCCTGCATTTATAGGCGTTGAAAAGTGTGAGGAAATTCCCTGCCATGTAGGCACGGAATTTGAGGCTGGTGGGCCCCACTGAGAGGCTTCCATGCTGGAGGGGCGGATCTAGGTGTGATTACAAAGGGCTCATGTTTGGGCCCAAACAGTTCTCATAGGAAAAAGTCTCTCAAATTTGGGTCAATTTAATGAACATTATTTTCGGATTTAAGTATGGAAACATGTAAGTCTAGTGAAAGAAGTTATATCTTTACAGAATATCATGGATGAATTATGTTATATGGAGTTTGGAATCTAAGTTTGAATGAGTTTGCTATGAGATGGGTACTCGTGAAGTTCTGTTTGTTTAAGAAATACAATTTTCGCTTTGAGGATATTATTAGAAGTAGATAAATATCCCAAGATTTACTTACGACGTATAAACAAGTCTGAATGGTATCACCCGAAGATATCTCCTAAAATAATATGGAGCTTGGTTATATAAGAATGAATATTTGTGATGTCATAATTGAAGGATGAAGTAATTGTTGGGAGATTCTAACTAAGAATGAAGATGTTATGTGGTGGACGTAGATTAGATAGAATTAGCGAATAGTAAATTTGGATGTGAATTTCAAAGGTCAAATATTAATTTATGAGTTAAAGGAGTTGTTACGAGAGGTTTGTGAGTTCAGAGGATGTGTAGGATTTGAGATATGAATGTCGTATCAGTGAAATAAAGGATCCAATCTTGGTGGTGGTTTGGAGAAATATCAATTAGAGAGATATAATTTACAATACTTATGTAATAAAAGATCATATCCGCAAAGGGGTCAAGTAAAAGAGTTTGGAACATAATTTCTTCTATTGGATGAGTAAGATTATATAAATGGATATTGGGAAAGAAAAATAAATATCTAGATAATAGAGAGCATGGTAATTAAAGTTATATAATGACAATACTAAGCGTATGGTGTTAAGGCTACTATGAACTTTCAGTACAAATACATGGGGAAGTATGGTTGTGAATTATAAATTTAACAAAATATAGTTTAGTTATTTTGACTTGCCATAGTAATTGTAGGTGATTTATGATAATGTAATAATGTAACAGCCCACGTTCTAGCTTTCTTTTAAATCGATTAAAAATTGTACTTAATAGCGTTAGTGAAAGCAAATCACAATAAAAATGGTACGGAGGTTGTCACCTACTTGAGTCAACCCATTAATATGGTTGAGTTGACTCTACGAGCTGAGTTAAGAAAAACATACATCATACAAAATATAGTTTAGTTATTACAGGCCCATAGTAGTATCATAATGTACATCAAAACATTCTTAACCAAAAGAAAAGTTTAAGTTTCAAAACATGATCATGTTCAAGCTTTGGTCTGTTATGATTGCAGAGATATCATTTCTGTAGAGCTTCCCACCTACCTTAGCTTGCTAGTTCCTGCACAAGAGTCTGCTCCTACAAGGACAGGTTCATAGAACAAAAATCAGCTTACGCTGGTATACAAATCAATCCAGAACTAATGATGGTGGCTGAAAATAAGGAGTAATCACACTCCAAAGGTTCTTAGGCAAATCAATATTTTGAGAAAATACACTATTATCATAAGGTTACACACTTCAAATGTTCACATGTTCATTGTAAACATATAAATACGAACACAAGTTTAAAATGGTTTACATTGGTGCGAAGGAAGAAGAGATCACACATTGAGGGGCATTAAGATGCAAACCTCCACACAATTCGGAGTTTAACTCTACTGTTTACTCGCTTGCAAGCTTTTATAAGACATGTCCTCACACATATTACACGTACTCCTCTTCACTACGCAAAACGGATTCGGATGCACTAATAACAAACACACTTTACTGTCTTCACACCGAAATCCGTTTTGCATTCGTAAAGTGTGAGGACAGTAAAGTGTATTTGTTATTAGTGCATCCGAATCCGTTTTGCGTAGTGAAGAGGAGTATGTGTAATATGTGTGAGGAGATGTCCTATAAAAGCTTGCAAGCGAGTAAACAGTAGGAGTTAAACTCCGAATTGTGTGGAGGTTTGCATCTTGATGCACCTCAATGTGTGATATCTTCTTCCTGCGCATTAAACATTGTGGATGGGAGACAGTTCTGGTGGAAAACATTGTGGATGGGAGACAGTTCTGGTAATCTTCAGCTTTAATAAATATCTCCATACGATTCTTCTAGTATGGATAATGCATGCCATTAAACATGGGTGGGCGTTGAGTTGAATACCCTTCATCAAGCTTTTCTCCTATTGTGTTCATTGTTCCAGGTACAATCTCCTCAGTGTTAGCTGATCCTGGAGGTACTAGGCTATGATACTAATTGTTATTCTAGTATGAACACTAGATCAACTACTAGAAGGAGGGGGGGTGAATTGTAGTTGAGGAGAAATTTTCAATTTGTAATGCGGAATTAAAACAAACTCAAAATTAGAAAGAGACAAGCACACGAGATTTTCACAAGGAAAACTTCCTAGGCCCAATAGGAAGAAAAACCTTGACCACGAGGGATTTTGACTCCAACTCTCTTTAATATACTAGGCCAAAAGACTCTCTTTTGTACAACCTAATATTGGACCTTCTATGTTCCTCTAGGAACTTGTTCCTCTAAGAACTTGTTCCCTAGTCACCTTGTTCCCCCTGAACACGTGACTTTTCTCTCTTAACTTCACTCGAAGTCTTCTCTCTTCTCTCTCTCTTTATCTTGAATACAAAGATATTCTCTCAATTTTATGTTACCCACACACTATGAATATTACAATAATGAGTATGGTGAATAAAGAAGAAATTACAGGAAAAACTTTCTAAATAATGATAGACTTTTTTTGCTTGAAAGTTCTCAAGCTTTTCTTTGAATAATTCCTTCCTTAAATAGCTGCTAAAGTACTTCCTTCATCTGGACATGTTGTGCTCCATGTTCTCCTCAAATGATGTGAGTCAAATAATGGGGATCATGGCCTGATTTTCGCTGTACTTCATTTACTCTTTTTGCAACGGAAATAAACCTCCTTGGACTAGCTGTTAGTGGCGAGTTGGTTGGAGAGCTTCAAGGAATCAGCTCCATAATTTTTGCCACGCCATGGAATTTTGTTGGAGATATTCAAGGATCATCTCCACGCTTTCCTCCATGCTATTTTCCATCTGTTTTTCAAACAATTCCAACAACACAAAATATCTAATAACTTAAAGAATCTTTTATCCAAAGATTCTAAGTTACTAGAATATTAAACATACCATATGATAAAAATTCAAAGTGTATAAATTAAATATCTTGACTTAAATTAAATAATTAATTTTTTCCACAAGATATATATGCAAATTTGAACATTACATTATTTTTGGTTTTTTATATTTTTCGCAAAATAAAACTATATAGTAAAATTAACCTAAGTATTTGGCATCATCAAAACATGAAATACAACACTATACATAAATAAATAACTTTCAATTGTCTTGCATGTACAATATTGTCGAGTTATTGCCAATGTGTGTCGTCTTGAGCATGTTGACAATATCATATATGAAGCATGTCATTATTGTCTCAAAAAGGTTAGCATTTTCTAAGGAGTTCCCACATGTGAGTCTTGCGATATTACCAATATTATAACCACTCCAAGGTATAATTTTCACTCTCATATGATCACGATCATCAAACAACCATTATTTATTTAACCTGATAAACTTTTATCTAATTTTATTAACAGATTGTTAGTTCGACTAACAATATGTGATAGAAGTGGTACTTTAAAAATCACAATGCTTCATGATCTTGCACAACTCATTTTGGGATGCCCATCTACGGACATAAAATTGATAATCCAATAGGTTCTCCATATGTTACAAACTAGCTCGCATTGCATTTGAATACATTGCGTAATTTTGAAACCCATATCTCACCCTTGAAAATAAATGCACAATTATTTGCGTTTCTAGCAGCCAAATGGACGCAAACAAGTCATGGAAATATTATTCTCAAAACCTGGATACAAAACCTTCGCTTGGATCTTACCTCCAACAATGCAAGAGTTCAATCCTAATCATTCTTATACTGTTAGCTACATGCTGCAGGTCGACTGTGCTGAAGAGTGCATGTGGTTAACCAAGTTCTATGAAGGCAAATTCTATAGTTGAAACACCAGAGATTTCATTTACTATCTTTGTTATTATATTGTTACATTGTGAATATTTTTTTCCTCGGTAAATTTTGTAAATAATTTTTCTATTGAATAATACTAGATGTAATTACGCAACTAATTTAATTCCAATAACGATTTCACACGCATATACATAAAACTTATATAGAAAGAGCCAGATGTAAGTATGCAATAATTTACCTTCATAAACGACTTCGCACGCATAGCGTGCATAAAAGGCTAGGGGTGTGCACCGGAATCAGCTAGACCGGTGGACTAGAATCCAGGATTATCTTGGACCGGGATCAGACTGGAAAAATTCTGATCCAGTTCGGTCCCGAACCTCTTGCTTCAGAATTTTTTTTCCAAAAAAAAAAAAACTTTTTTATTTTATTTAAATATATTTATAAATTATATACATTAAAAATTATCAATTTTAATAACAATAATCCTAAAAGTTTATAACTTTCTACTTTATAATTTTTTTTAACATATAAATTTTTTTTTACTAAAATAATAGAAATTCAATTCCGGTACAACCGGTTCGGATCGAAATTTCCTGAGTTTGGACCGGACCGACTGATGGACCGAAATCTGATAATCGAAGGACCGAGGACCGGATCGGAATCTCCAGTCTGATCCGGTTCGGTCTGGACTAATTTGTGTACAACCCTATCAGGCTAGTAAAAATATACTATAAATCTGTAATTGATAATCCATAAATCATAGAGCAACAATTGAGTGTGCTCTTGCTGCTCCACGGCTCCACCCAAGACGACAACTTTCCACCGGTTGCCTGGAAGTAGGGATGACAATTCAGTCCGAATCCGACCCTACTCCGCTCCGATCCGAAGGAAAAAATCCGAGTTGACTCTGACAAAAAAGTAATCCGACTCCGACTCCGTTTAAAAAGTCCGACTCCGAGTCGGAGGAGGGTTAGAGTCGGATCTCATAAAATAATTCGACATCCGAATCCGACTCCGACTTTGAGTCAATCAAACCTTTTTTTTCTTATTTATGTTAATGTATAATTTATGTATAACCTGACTTCGACTTTCAGCCAACTGTATTATATAGGATTTTTCCATTGAAGAAATGATTGTTTTAAACAATGGTAATATTTGAATTAGTACTATATAAGATTTCCGTATGATTATAAGAATAAATTATAATGATTAAATTATTGTATTATAGAAGACTATTTTATTATAAAAAATGGGCAGAAAAATAAGTCTGATCGGATTCAGAGTCGGATGTTCGGATTTTAAGTCGGATGTTCGGATTTTAAGTCGGATCGGAGTCGGATGTTCGGATTTTAAGTCGGGCCAGACTCGAATTATCGGAGTCAGATGTCGGATGTCGGAGTCGGACTGGGATTTTAAATCCGACTTCTTGTAGATTCAGAGTCAGATTATGCATAATCTGGTCCAAGTCCGACCCGTTGTTATTCCTACCCGGAAGTCTAGAACGCACCAAAATAAACCTCCCTAAACTGGAAAGGCGCGGAGCTTCAATAACAGTATCCAACAACAGCCCAGCCCGACCATCATATACAAAAAATCGCTCTATGCGATTACAAAGCTTGCCACCGCACCGCCTACTTTGTTTCAAAACCTCCACTTCTTTTCGCCGGACACTCCGTTTTCACTCCCTTTCTTTCTCTCCCCTAGGGTTTCACTTTCTCTCTCCTCTCCACTTGCATGCCTTCAGAACTTCTTCAATGGCGTCTTCTCAGGTCTCTTTTATTTTCTTTCTCCTCCTCTCTATTTCTTCCTAATTTGTGATGTTTTTGACACTTTTTGTGTGTGTTTGATTTTGTGTAAAAGGTAGGAATTTTGGTTCCGTTGAATAAGAGCTTGGAGAAGGAAAAATCGTTGCCGGAATTTCCGGTTTCTGAAGGTGATAATGTGATAGGACGTAATAATATTCCGGTGACTGATAAGAGACTCAGTCGAAAACACCTCATTTTGTCTGCTTCTTCTTCTGATTGCTATGCTGCGCTGCGTGTGGTAAAATAATTTCAATTTCCTTTTTTTTTTTGAAGTTTTTGTGTGTTCATTTTGTGCATTTTGCGAGTTTTTTTTTGCTATATGATCATTTTAAAGTTAGTATTAATTTATGTTCATGATAGATTTTATGATGAAGTTGAGAATTTTTCTGTTGGAAAATTTACCTTTCTTTGCTTTTTTTGTTTTTTTAATGAGGAATCTCTATTACATATGGCAAATCTTGAAGAGTTGGGTGTTCACTTGAAATACCTATCCTTTATTTTTTTTAAAGAATATTTTATAATCTAATGTTAATAAAATATGACTATCGTACATCTTTTCAACTTGCAAGCATTGCGTGCATAATTTAATAGCTAAAAAAATTTAACTTGTCCTTTTATATTACATGTAAATTGAAAAAGATAGCTTTGCATGATGCGTTTTCATTGCAAGTACAAAAATAGCTGTAATTGTTTTGCATGGTGTGTAATCTTGCTTCTCTGGAGAGGGACTCAGAGGAACCGTATGAAGAGATGCAATGGGCTATGTCATGGCGTAGTCTCACACTGAGAGTGCAAGCTTTATTAAACACGTAATTTTAGGGGGACAATAGACAAGGTAAACAAACGTGGAGTATTAAATTAAATAATCTAAACACCGGTAAGAGGCTATTTGGATATTAAATGTATAATTTTTTTTATTTTGTATGTTTACCTTCATGATCATCTTCCTAGAGTTGTGTGTCAAGGAACTTGGTTGCAAGTATTTCGAAATGGAGGAATTTTTTTGTAAGAAAGTAAAAGGAGAAAATGGGAACTTGTCAAATAATAAAGCCAACAATTTGTGCATTTTTAAGCATGCTGCTTTTGCCTTTAAGATTAAATTTTGTAAAGTGTTTTTGTGAGTCCTCAACTTGTTACTAAAACCTGGTGAGCTGTTTACTATCCATTAGGCATGGTGAAGGGTCTATCGAAGCTTTTTTCAAGAAGTTGTAAAGTACAATAGCTTATCCTAATAGGCATGTCATACTCTCTTGGTATATCCATGTATTCCAAGGATTAGACAAGTAAGACGACAATACTATGGCGTATACAATTGGAATTTTTTTAGTACAAACTCTAAACAGCATTGTTGTTCTTTCTAAATTTGGATCTTGAATAATGACATGTCAGGAAGGAATGAATCCAGTGGTGATTAATTCTGGTGATCAGCGGAAGATATTGAATTCTGGGGATAAAGCTTCCATAAAAAACGGCGATATTTTGGAGTTGATTCCAGGAAGTCACTATTTCAAGTATCTAACTACAAATAACCAGAGAGATTGTGATGTGTTTAGCAAAGTAAATGAAGGTGGCAGTGTACATACAAATTTTGCAGTTGTTAGAAAAAGAGCACGAGAAAATTTGAACCCTGGATCTTCTGAGGAGCACATGGTGGTACTCTACTATTCGAATTCTCACAAATATTGCTCACTTTATTTGTCAGCTTCCATCCTGTTTGTCACTTTGTGTGGATGTAGTGTTGATCGGTTCAAGATAGGGGTGAGGAATTTGATTGATCTTTGTCCTTTTGGCTTTAGTGGTGGGAGGATAATAAAGCACCAAGAGAGGCAAAGTGTGATTTTGTGTCATGTAACAATATTTGAGCCATGACAATTTTCTTTTCATTTTCTTTTGCATCATGTTTATTTTGTTTACTTTATTTTGCTCGTGTTCTTGACTCAATTCTCTGTTTTTGTTTTGAATTGTTTTGATCTTGGTGTCATTCAATGAGAAGGAGAATTGGAATTGATAGAATAACATGATAGAATTGAGAGATCAGGGTGCGACTCAGACTTCTAGGTTGTTGCAAGTTATCAAAAGGCTCTCTAGTTCTTGTTTTTCTCTTGCTATCATGCATTACTTACAAGATCATAACCTTACCTCCGTTGCTGATTTCCCTCCTTCCTTCCCAAAAGAATAGGCGTAAGAGCAGAGAGGGATCATTTAATTGAGGGAAGAGTATACTTCCGGGAATTGGTGTTGTACTTGGGGATAAGAATGAATAATCAGGAGTAGAATGTTGAAGAAGAATAACAGTTTGGCTGCTCTTTAGGAAATTATATATTGTATGAATTTGCCATCATGGGAATGGAGAAAAGTTTTATGCGGTTCACAATCTAAAACTGGTTTTCTTTGTTTTACGGAGCTTGGGCCCCTCCGAGTTTTGGGGCGTGCTAGTGCACAGGCTAATAGCCATACCTGATGCAGTGAACAATAGTTAATATTAGTGCTTCCTACTCTATTTTTCTCCTCTCCTTTTTAAATTTATTAAGAGAATAATACCCGCAAAATGCAGTGTTTTGCGCACTTTTGTTGGTTGCCTCTTCAATCTTACCTGCCTTTATGCTCTTTTTTGTTAGTACAGGTTCAGCATGGAAGTGGGAGAAAACTAAAAGAAACTCCAAATAATGTTAATTTTGAATCAAACAAACAAAATCTTTCAATCTCTAGGAGCAAGGAGGAGGCACTACGTCACTTTCATGTATCCGATGATAGATCAGCTTTAACATTTCGCCTCATGAAAGTGCGAGGGCTACCGGAATGGGCGAATACCTCTTGTGTTTCTATAGACACTGTTATTGAGGTAAATTCTATTGTGATTTCAAATTCTACCGGATCTTATCGCTTGTGACTCCTCAGTTTATTAAGCGACATTGTTAATGGATATCCTGAAACTTGAAAGGGATTTATGATTTGACATCACTAAAGTATACGTATACTTGATCAAAATTCAAAATTAGGTGTAAGCATTCATTATTGCCTTGTGTTTGAAGAATTAACAACTGATCTCTTGAAAAGGTCCTGCTCTGCTTTCTGTGTTTTAAATAGTGAGATTATCTTGAAAAGATTTTGACAACCTGGATGGATGTTATTTGATGTATTGAGTCTTTTCAAGTATCTATCATTAACTGCAGGGTGGAACACAATTGAATCACTTGAAAAATCATTTAGCTTCGTCAGTTACATATTGACACTTATAGCTGTCTTAGCATGGAAAATGAACAGGAACACTTCCTTCTTTTTTGTTTATCTATATTGACAATATGCTTCCTGAGGTCATCTGACTTATTAATTACTCTTCTTGTCTATAGGGGGATGTCCTTGTTGCCGTACTTTCAAATTACATGGTGGACATAGACTGGTTGTTATCTGGTAATTACCTTGCAAAGTCTACATCTCTGACCTTGTATTATCTCCGATGTTGTGTTTTCGAGGTCCAGATATTAGCAGATGGCTTGCTTATATAGATGTTCTGCAGTTATAGTGGCATCAGGTTGCATAGAGATTATGATGTGGTGTAAAAAGTTGTTTCTGTATGTGCATTATTGTCTGTTTACCTATATGCTACAGTAAGTTGTAATATGTATTTATGATTTATGCATATATCATTAAATCTATTCCTCTGGAAATTTAGTTCTTTTTGGCGGCTTTCTCATGTAAGATTTGAGGAGGATTGAATCTATAGTTCAACTGTCTTGTCCTTCCAGTTACAGTAGCCACGTTACAGTCTGTGGTTTTAGTTTAGAAGAAAAACACATATTCTTCAGGGTGCTTGTGGGTATGAAGCTAAGTAAAGATTGTTTTGTTACGTAAAGGCTGTTTTATAACAGATTTTCAATTTGCCTTTATGCAGAAAATCTGTTCCATAAGACGTGTCTTATAATGACACTGCAACGTTAGGTATAGGCTGTTATATGACCACGTTAGCTTTATAGTCCATTCTTAATGCCACATGGGTGTTAACATTATTGAAGTTCATGCTTTAGACTCGTACTATAGTCAATAAAAAGTGCATTTTCCACCATCTCTTAGCAAATAACAAGATGAGGTTTTGGACAGAATGTTATAATTGTAATTAATTTAAGATATTTTGAAACACTTGATCTAGTATGTTTTAGTTTTCAGTTTATCCATTCAGAACGCAACAGCCTCGATGCCAAATGTAACACCTATGAGGTACTGTTTTCGTGACTCCGCAGCCGTTACAGTCATGATTGTGACCCTAGTTTTCTCTTTGCATGTGGCCTTGTCGGTTCTGGTGATGATTAATCACATATTCTCAGTAGTAGCTGTAATGAACTTTCATAAAACGCAATTGGCTAATTGCTTGTAATGTCAATTAGGATCTTTCCTTGTTGGTTGAGTTTTAATACGGATATTATGTATTGTTACTGATCCTTAGCTGTTGATTTTCCCTATTATCCTGCCACAGCACTTTGTTTTGGCTAGCCTGTTTATTTGACTTATTTTCGCCATTGTTTCGTTCTGCTGCAGCTTGTCCAATGCTTAAGAAAGTTCCTCAGGTGCTGGTGGTTCATGGAGAAAGTGATGGTACCGTTGAATACATGAAGGTTTGTTGTGTAGACAAACTTGAGACTATGATTTTAGTTATGCTCCAGATCTTTAATATGAGTGTCTAGTAGATGGACTTACTCAGCATCAGATAGTTATCATTATTTTGTAGAGGAACAAGCCTAGCAATTGGATTTTACACAAACCACCCTTACCTATATCATATGGGACACATCATTCAAAGGCTATGCTCCTTCTGTACCCTCGAGGAGTGAGGGTCATTGTGCATACAGCAAATTTGATTCATGTTGATTGGAATAATAAAAGCCAAGGCTTGTGGATGCAAGATTTTCCTTGGAAAGACCAGAATGAGGCGAATAAGGGATGTCCATTTGAAACTGACCTTATTGATTATCTGCAGGCTCTGAAGGTACCAATATTTTCTCTATCATGTGCTGTGTGAAAGGTTACATTATTGCATCTAATAGTTAATTTACTAATATGGTCATGTTCTAAGGTACCATCATTTGGAGATTTCTTTGTTATGTTGACTTTGCTGTTAAAACTACTGTTCACGGATATATTTTAACAATGAATTGAAAGCATATCATGTTCTTTCTCCTCTTCCTCCTTTCTCTCTCAATCATTTCAAATTGCTGGGTAATCTTTATTCTGATATTGTGTGTCATGTCTTTTCAGCTGCCCGTTTTTACTGCGAATTTGCCAGCCCTTGGTAGAGTAACAATTGATCCTTTCTTCTTTAAGAAATTCAACTATGGAAATGCATCGGTAATATTTGATTTCCTTTCTATTGTGGACTTCAAGTTTCCTGATTATAAGCAGAATCTTACTTGCTGTTGAAAGTTTTTTCATATTGGAGCTGCTCTTGGTTTGATTTTGCTTTAGTTTGTCATTGCGATCTTATTATGTGAACATTTTAGATTGCTAAGAAGTGGTATTGGACCTAATGGTATAGTATAGGGGTGTTAACGAGGCGAACCGAGACCGAACCTGACTGGGCTTAGCTCGAGAACATATTTATTAGGCTCGGCTCGAGCTCGAAGCTTGTCGGGCCTAAAATGTCAGGCTCGGCTCGAGTTCGAGCCCAAAAATTACAGCTCGGCTCGAGTTTGACATGCTCGAGAAGCTCGAAATTCACTTTCCACCAAGGTTAGTATCATGAGCCCAAACTTTTGATAATTCAAGGGCCCATTTTCTAAACAATTGTTATTAGCAAAGCCCAAGCAAATAGCTAGCATGCTGTATGGAAAGAGTAGCTGAAGGATTTGCTTTTATAGAGCATGAAACCATTTTCCTCACGCTAAGCGACCGATGTGGGATGCATAATGCATAATGCATCTGCCACATATTCTTCTTTTACGATGAACCTTTGCTTTTTCTTTTTATTTCTTATGCAACTTTACTCTTTCTTTTTCTATTTTCATTTCTAATATTTCTTTCCTTTTTCTTCTTTCTGATTTTTATCTATTTTTTTAAAACAAAATTAAAGACTACAGATTCATTTCTTTTTATGTGCTCCAAGTATTCAACAAGCGATTTTTCAAGCATACAGTTCTAACAATTAATTTATTTGCACTCAAATAAATGCGATAACTCGACTACATTCATTTTTTATATACTTCCTCCGTTTTTTTAGATGTTACACTTTTAAAATCACGGACTCCTAGACAATTTTTGGAGAGGAGAGAGACAGATAAAGAAAACAAAAGGGTCCCATGTGATAGGAGAGAGATAGAGTGAAATTATTACCCAAAATGAAAGTGTAACATCTAATTTGAAACTTCTGAAAATAGAAAGTGTAACATCTAATGGAACGGAGGAAGTACTAAATTTGACTAAGTACATAAATTATTATGTAGTATGTTGAACTACTTGTTAATCTCTTTGTATACTATCTAATTATCAACTCCGTATACTGTTTTAGTTAATAAATAAAATTAATGGGTAAAATTGTGTGTTTGAGGTATTAAGGTTAAATTTTCCCCTTTTTTGAATAAAGTAAAAGTGCTACATATATAAAAAAGATAGATGGTGTGTGATGAAAGAATAATATAATGAAAGCATTTTCAAATAGCTGTCATGAACAATATAAACTTTGAGCTTAACTTGGTTCTCATTATCAACATGTGCGTCATAAAATTATTGTTTGATATCTCATTATACTCAATATGTTCTTATTAAATGGTTTGTTCAACACCCTCAAACTTAAAATATTGGATCCGCCTCAACTGCTAGTTGTCCCAAACCATGAAGCGAAAAAGTATACAAGTGGGAATTTAGCGGCTATCTCAACTTTGTTATTCAGATAAAAGATCACGACTTTGAAAATATTATGACTACTAACATGACAGCTTTTAACCAAATCATTAATTATATTTTATCTTATATTAAACATTAATGAATTATTTTTAGTAATTTAAAAATTATCGAGTCTGTTCGCGAGCTTTCAAGCCGAGCTTAAGGTAGCTCAGACTCGACTTGTTAGGATATCGAGCCGATCCCGAACTCGAGTCGAGCCCTCTTGAGTCAAGCTTTGACCGAGCAGAACACTTGGCTCATTAACACTCCTAGTATAGTATATGACGTTTCTCAGTTTGGGAGTTATTAATCAAGGGCCATTCGTGGTTGGCTTTTGTTTTTTTTTTTTTTTTTTTGAAAACTAGAAACAGGAAATGGAAACCAGAAATGTGGTTTTTGATTTTTCGTTGTCAGTTTTCAAAGTAAAACATGATTAGAGTAATTATGAATAATTTTAAGTACATATGCAACATATATCACATGATGTTTAAAATCTTAAAATCAAGAAAGCTAGAAATTGACATTGATACGGAACGATACCTATACCTATTTTCAACAATTTAGAGGACAAACAAGATCGAGTGTCTACTTGGATACAGGTGTCCAAGTGTCCGACTCGGCTCTTTTGTAGAAAAAAGACAAGTTTTAGTTTAAAATGTAGTATCCAAATGAAGTGTCGTGTCGGACACGACACGACACTCGGTTTTTGAGGTAAATGAAGGTGTCGGAGTAACATAGAGAAAAAGGACTTTGTACTCATTTGTAAGCACAAAGGAGATGCACAAGCCTACTCAAATTTTCTAGGAATAAAGCTTTTTCAGTTTTTTGGTATGATATGATATAGTAAAGATCATCTCAGTATTTATTGTTCTGATTTTGCTTTGTGTCTTTTAGGTCAGATTGATTGCATCTGTTCCAGGATATCATTTGGGCTCTAATCTGAAGAAGTGGGGTCATATGAAGCTACGCTCTATCCTGGAGCAATGCACTTTCGATGAAGAATTTAAAAGATCACCTCTGATTTATCAGGTATACGAGAGTATTTTATATTTCAACTGACTTCTTGAAGCTTTACTGCTTTAGCACTTCTTTGTCAGTTTGTTGCTTCTATATTGTTTGAATGGAGAGTTGGATAAGTTCAAAGGGCAGGTCCTTTGGCATGAAGTTCAGTCCATCCTATTGAATGTTTTTTCTCCATTTGGTCTTCAGATTTGCTCAGACTTGTGCTGTAATTATTAGAACATGATTATGGAGCCTTAGCAATTAGTTTAATTGGTGGGAGGGACGGCTATGCATTTACTAATGGAAGCTTGCATGAAAATTTTGTGATTTCATCTAATTGTCAGCTGAGTGCGTATTTGCGTTCTGAACTTTTTAAATGAACCCTCAGAAAGTGGATCCTGCTTTGGGTTTTTAGACGTTGTAAGAGAATCAACTTTACGTTTCGAGTTTAGTGACTTGGTGTAAAAGTCGGTTTAAATAGAAAAGAGGATGTTGGCTTTGATTTTCTCTTTTGGGGGGAATTCACAACACACCAAAAAATTTGGGAAACATCCATGATTTGTCTCTATTAGTTGTTCAGGCTGATCGTTATATTAAGTTTTTGATAAATTTTTGGTATTTTCAGAAAAAGTGATTTTTAGTCTCACATTAGAACTCAATCTTGGCCCCTCACAGCAGCGCGGCTGCATTTAGAAGGTCTTTGGGCTGATTGTGACCGAGATATTTGGAAGTGATGGCAGTAAACCATTCACATTTGCTGATGGAGGTGGTTCTATGTCCATTATTGTGATCTTGCACTGCGTCCAATATTTGAAACCCTAAATTATCTTAAGTTTTTGTTTGATGGATTATTTTAGTAAGCAAAAAAAGGCTATATTTGCCTCATAAATTGAGGAGGTGGAATCATTAGGGACCACACGAAGGGGTAGTTAAGACTTTAAGAGTGAATATAAGACTTCTGAGATTATTGAATCATTAGGGAACCACACTATCAGAAGTGGCATTATTAAATTGATTACTTCCTCCGAAACATAATAGATGTTACAATTTCAAAAACACACTTTTTAAGGCAATTTTTTGAAGATGAGAGAGATAGAGAGAAAGAAAAAAGGGGACCTATGTGATAGGAGAGAGATAGAGAGAGATTATTTCCTAAAAAGGAAGTGTAAGATCTATATTCTTACAACCATATTTAGAAAGTGTAACATCTATTTTGTTTCGGAGGGAGTATTTGACATTGTGAAAAATTGGTTATCACTTTGAGGAGTTGGGTGAAAAAGTTTAGATCTTAAAATACTGATTGAATGCAATCTATTTCATCTAAATTTCGGCCTTCAAATGAAATTAACAACTAAGAACACATAGCTAAGCATATCCTCAAGGATTTATTCAAGGAGCATCTTTGTCAACTCTTTTTTTTTTGATGGCCCATGCGCTTGTGGTTTGCTGTTAAACTTATTTCTTAACCAATTCTTCCTAACAAGGGATATTCAACCTATTCAATATCCATTTTGAAGTCAATAGTTCATTAATCTTTGAATGGAAACAAACTAAATTATTGTTTGTACAAATTATAATTCTGAGACGGTACTTTGTAATTTGCATTAGATATAGGGCCAATTGGAACATTATTTTATAGCCTTTTTTTTGGAACTGTACGGCTTTGTTATTACAGGGGTCGGCTAGAAATATTGCGTCCCCTTCTCCATGCGATTATCACATGCATTGGTTTGTTGTCGATGTTTGTAGTCTTTATAATTTCTGGTTGCCCTATGCTCATATACTTTATGGCCTTTTAGAAACAATGGCTACTTCCCATGCATCTTTCACTCTCTCATCAAAGTTATGATTTGG
Source organism: Beta vulgaris subsp. vulgaris (assembly GCF_026745355.1). NCBI lineage: Eukaryota > Viridiplantae > Streptophyta > Magnoliopsida > Caryophyllales > Amaranthaceae > Beta > Beta vulgaris. The sequence goes on from NC_079209.1 coordinate 17,645,546, forward strand.
TTCAGTTCTCGTCTCTTGGTTCACTGGATGAGAAGTGGATGACTGAGTTAAGAACATCAATGTCATCTGGCGTGTTAGCTGATAAATCGCCTCTAGGTTTGGGAGAACCACTGATAATATGGCCTTCTGTGGAAGATGTTAGATGTTCATTGGAGGTAACATACATGGATCATATTTTTTTCCCTTTATACATTTTTAAAATTTTATTCTATTGTGGATACTTTTTTTTTAAAACTTTTGTGCTTGTCAGTCATTAATTGTAGAAGTCTCTCTTGCCGACGACCTGATGTTATTAACCCCTTAACATTTAATTGGTTTTCATGGTCCTTTTTTTGCAGTGGTAGATTCTAGTATATTATTTCCTCTATATCTTAATAGATGCATCATATTGATTGGGTACGCTTGCCGATGCACATCTTCGACTATCAATATCTTCAATCATATATTATTAAAAACTTAGAAAATATATTTTGAAAGTATACATTTAACTTAACCCATCAATAATTAAATTATGACATTTATCTTTATAAATTACTCCTTCTAACTTAGAATTTTGACACTATTCATCTCCTTCTAACATAGAATCTTGACACTATTCATACTTACAGAATATCTTCTCAATTTTTCACAATTTATAAGAAAAAATATAGTCATGTGCGGGTCTTGTTTAATTTGTCTCAATTAGTACTTTATTAGTATTTAATCGTTATAATTTTCACTAATATATATTGAAAGATATCTAAGTTCAAAGAGGTACATTTGAAGACCTAGGTTGCACAGAGGCGGATTTGGGTACAGGTTCGGATTCGGGTACAACGACAAGATTTTGAAATTTTAGGAATGAGTACGCATATCCATATATGATAAATAAATTGGGCACTGGTACGAATACGAGTATGTGATCAAGAAGAAGTACGCTTGCTACATAGTGGAAGATGCGCAGTCGCGCACGGGAGAGTACTTACTTCGTTTTTTATTGCTTGTATCATTTCCCATTTATGGCAATTCTCTATTACTTGCATCATTTCTATTTTTCTATTTTTCTATTTTTCTCTCTCCTAGCATGTGGTTTTTTTAATTATCTCTCGTTATCTCTCTCTTCACCTTGGTCCTTATGCAAAAGACAGCGATGCAAGTAATAAAAAACAGAGGAAGTAGTAAATGAAGATGGTCAAAGTCGGATATTGAAATAGTGTAAAAAGTCAACATGATACATCTATTAAGAAATGGAGTAAGTATGTCTCTGCAACAAAGTAGATATATGCAAAGAACTGGGATAGGCCACCCATCACTTCTACCTATGCGAGAAGAAGGAAGAGCAACTAAGGGGGAGGAATATCTCTTAACAGAAAAAGGGCAATACTGTCTTTATGCTTTATATGTTTTAATTTGCTTTTTTCTTTTTGCGAGTTAGCTTTAACTAACTGGTTCTCCCACTACTCTTAGAGGGAGTCTTTTTTTTTTTTTTTGGCAATTCAAAATTGTTATTGATAACCAAAAAAAAGTTTACAAGAGGCAACCAGGCCTAGGCTACACAAACCAAGAGGCTTACAGCAAGAGACACACCCCTATCAAGCTAATAAACTAGCAACATTCTCTCCTCTTTAGTCCAATTACAGGCAGTTTTAGACAAAATTTCTTTTACTAGGATAGAAGGAGGAACAAGATTGTTATTGAAAATCTTGTTATTCCTTTGAAGCCAAATACCATAGATTGTCTCTGTAACTTGACATAAACTTTGGCCTGTTGCTGCTATTATGAGCTCTCCTTGTAGCTTTTTGAACCTCTTCATGGAATGGAATACTCTGATACCTGAGTTTATCATGGATCTCCTTCCAGATTGTCATAGAATAATCACATTGAAAGTACAGATGCTAAACTGATTCATCTGCACCATTGCACATTTTGCATGGAATCCCCCATTTACTCAGCCTATCTGCTGTAGCCACCCTATTCTGCAGCACCATCCAAAGTAAGAATTTGCTCTTAGGGCTAGCAAGGAAAGAGAACATAAGGATTTTAGTTAAGGGTAAGGGTAATACTTTGGTAAATGAGAAGAGAGAAGAGAGAAGAGAGAGAAACTTTGGTGTTCTGGGTAAGGGTAAATGAACGGTCAAGCATTAATGGTTACAACTCATTTATTTCTTTTGCACTTTTACAGCTTGCACTCTATTCCTTTCTTTTGATTTTTTTATTCTACCAATAACTGATTCTTTCCTTTTCTTTTTCTTTTGCACGTTTCCAGCTTGCACCCTATTCCTTTCTTTTTATTTTTTTATTCTACCCAATCACTGATTCTTTCCTTTTCTTTTTTAAAAAAATCCTTATGTTCTCTTTCTTTGCAGTGGATTGGGATAGGCCACCCATCACAACTACCTATGCCAGAAGAAGGAAGAGCAACTAAGGGGGAGAAATATCTCTTAACAGAAAAAGGGCAATACTGTCTTTATGCTTTATATGTTTTAATTTGCTTTTTCTTTTTGCAAGTTAGCTCTAACTAACTGGTTCTCCTACTACTCTTGGAGGGAATCTTTTAGTGATATAAATAATGTTCTTAGCTCATTATAGAGGCAGCTGAGCGGATGAATAATATTGGGAGAGTTCCTCATTCCCTCGAATTAGTGAGGAGTTGTATTGGTTGATTTTGATCATATTTTCATCCATATAATTACTATCGGTTACTTAAGCGTGAATTCATAGCAATATAGTACCTTGACTAAGTATAATAAGTATACTTGCTTCGTTTACTCCTATAAACAGATTTGTATCCAATATTATTTCTTGTATTTTTCTCCCTTTAAACTTTTTCTTTCTTGAATTTTACAACCAAAAATATTTCAAGTCATGCTTTTCTCAGGTTGAGCTAGATTAGTTATTGACATATTTATAGAGCAATTCCTTCCGTAATGATTCATTCCACATAACCTACAATGACTTATTAACCTTCTCACCTCCCCCTTGAGGCTTAAGAGTGGCCCAACTCTCTCTTTTTTTTTTAACTCTTTTTGTGCTCTCTGTCTTGCTTTTCCCCCCATTTTTCCTCTTACGAAACTCTTCATCTTCCATCTTAATTTGTTCCAGGGCCGATCATATAATTCTTCAAAGGTTGAGTATGGCGCTACCCGCTTTTGATATTTTAAATTCAATCCCTCGAAGAACCGCATGGACTTAATTCTTTCATTTGCCACAAAGTCTGGGGCAAACCGCGAGAGTTCTAAGAATTTTGCCGCATATTCCAACACGAACATTTTAGCTTGCCTTAGAAACAAATATTCATTCTCCTTCATCCTTCGCAAAGCCGGAGGAAAGAATTTATCTTTCAATTTTTCTGTAAACTTTGCCCAACTGAAATCAGGTTGCTTAGAAATTTCTTTGGTAGTATTCCACCAAATGTCAGGTCCTTCCCAATAAAAGGAGGCCATTTTGACCTTTAAGTGCTCTAGACAACTCACGACTTCCAGTACTTTAGTCATATGGTTTACCCAATCCTCGAACTTACCAAGGTCAGCCTCCCCATCATAAGAACGAGGTTTATGGGAAGCTAATCTCTTGTAAAATTTCTCCTCTTCATCTCCCTTACTAGCTTCTTGAGCTTCTAATAAGGTTAAAAATTTTGCATTTATTTCTTTGAGGATTTGAATTTGTTCATCTTTTGATGATTCTTTTTCGCCTGCCCGAACGGTGTTTGTAATATTCCCTTCACTGGCCATTTCCTACACGTCAATATTTAAACAATTCAAATATCATCCAATAACTTCTTCCATCATGATTTCCTTGAATTGTCACAACAACCAATCAATATAAGCACATACAACACCATTTTTCATTTAATATCCATACTTCATTACTCTTATATTACATAAAGAAATCACATGCTTCTAAGATCTTACTTAGCTTCTATCCATTGAAGATGAACAGAATTACATATTACGAAGAAATATTAGGGTAAAACATAGAACAACCATTACATTCTCTTAAAGCCACCAGTTTTTCACCCCTCGCTTGCCCCAACCTCTACTTAGTTTAACTTGTAAGGATCATAGTAATATCCACTATCACTACTACTAGGAGTTGGGGTTTCTGTGACATAATCAGGATCATACCTTGGGAAGATCCACCTACTGATGAACTACTTATAGTACCCCTTGAACGACTTATAGTACCCTTGGAACCTCCATAGCCAGTACTCCTGGATGTGCTGGATTGTGACCTACTTGCTGTGCGATTTGGTCCACTGGATTCAGATAGTGGTGAAGGGGGTGGCACATATGGTACATTTCTATTCATTTCTCTTTGCTCCAATCTCGCATACATATCATTCCAATACTAGACTCTTGGTCCCATAGGAGTTTCTCCAAGTGCCCATGCTTCTTTGGTCAATTCCACCTCCCTTTCTACCTCTTCTGGAATCCCTCTCCCGAATTAAATTTTTGCTTACATTTTCCATATTAACGCCATCATCCTGATATGCCCCTTTGGCCATAAATAATACCAACATTCTCCAATAAGTCATTTTGAAAGTCGTCCATGGTTCATAAGATGGCAAGGTCTTAATTAAGGTATAAGCTTGAATTTCGGGGCGGGAGAACGAGTTATGATCTCCTTCACTGTAATTTTCATTCCATTCTCTTAGTCCTTCCTTCACTTCCATCATATGAATGATAGGCTCTTCCCAGCAATTAGCTTTCCAGGTGTCAGGTCAATCCTCTACTGACACAGATCTTCTACTCATGCTTGAACTGCTTCCACTTCCAGCCGCGGAAATAAGGGAGGCTTTAATGGGAATCAAGGAAGATCTTCTGGAAAAGCATACGCAATTAAATCGGAGAAGATTGATACACCAGAGACCTTGGAGATGGAAGGTAACGTTATCTCTGGAAACTTTTTAGTGTGTAACAACCTGGCGAATGTGTTATTTGATATTGGAGCGTCTCATTCCTTTATATCTGATAAGTTTGCTAGGGAAATGCAAAATAAACCTTGTGCGGAACCCATAAGTATGTCGATTTCCATGCCAAACGAGGATTCAGTTAGTTGTAAGTGGGTCCTTCGGGATTGCACGATTCAGATAGCAGATTCCGAACTCCTCGCAAATCTAATACCATTTAATTTAGAGTCATATGATGTTATTTTAGGAATGGATTGGCGTAGAGCAGTGATTGAATGTTATCCAGATAAAATAAAGTTAGAATCACCATGGGAAAGTAAAGTACAATATCAAAGGTGTGTTTCTAGGGGCAGTAAATTGTTAAATGTTATAAAAGAAATAAATGTCAACAGTATGAGGGAGAATGCAGAAAATGAGATTTTTGGTTATGAAGGAAAAGATGTCACAGGAAAGACCAAGAATATTCCCGTGGTTAGAGAATATCCGGACGTGTTTCCGGAGGAACTGCCAGGGCTCCCGCCTAAGAGAGTAGTGGATTTCCATATTGAATTAATACCGGAAGCCACACCTATTTCTCGAGCCCCATATCGAATGGCATGGAGATGGTAGAATTGAAGAAACAATTGGAGGAACTATTGCAGAAAGGTTATATTCGACCAAGTGTTTCCCCTTGGGGAGCACCCGTGTTATTTGTGAAGAAAAAAGATGGAACCATGAGACTGTGCATCGATTATCGAGAAATCAATAAGATTATAGTGCGAAATAGGTATCCACTACCCAGAATTGATGATTTATTCGATCAATTGAAAGGCGCAGGGATCTTTTCTAAAATAGATATACGTTCCGGATATCATCAGATGAGGGTAGCAGATGAAGATATTTCTAAAACTGCATTCAGGACCAGATATGGTCATTATGAATTCGTAGTAATGCCATTTGACCTTACTAATGCCCCTGCTGCATTTATGGATTTGATGCAGAGATATTTCAAGCCATTCTTAGACCGGTTTGTGGTGATATTTATTGATGACATTTTGGTCTACTCAGTGAATTGTGAAGAGCATGCAAAACATTTACGAATGGTGTTAGATGTATTGAGACGGGAAAAGTTATATGCAAAACTCAGCAAGTGTGATTTCTGGTTGGAGTTAGTAGTGTTCCTGGGTCATGTAGTCTCAAAGGACGGTGTACCAGTAGATCATGAGAAGATTAGAGCAATTACTGAATGGCCAGGGAATGTAACCGAAGTTCGCAGCTTCCTCGGATTAGCAGGGTATTACCGACGATTTGTTAAAGATTTCTCTCGGATTACATTACCCATCACCAACTTAATTAAGAAAAGCACTAGGTTTCAATGGACGGAGAAGTGTGAAAAAGCGTTCCAAGAGTTAAAAAGAAGATTGACTAGTGCACCTGTATTAGCATTACCAGCAGGAGTAAGGATTTGAAGTATATAGTGATGCTTCACAAGAAGTTATAGGGTGTGTATTAATGCAAAATCAACGTGTGATAGCTTACGCTTAACGCCAGTTGAAACCCCATGAAAGAAATTATCCGGTGCATGATTTGGAATTGGCAGCAATGGTCTTTGCTTTGAAATTATGGCGGCATTATTTATATGGGGTAACCTGCAAGATCTACACAGATTACAAGAGTTTAAAGTATATCTTCACCCAGAAAGAAATGAACATGAGACAACGGAGATGGTTGGAGTTCATCAAGGATTATGATATAGATATTCAGTATCACCCGGGAAAGGCGAACAAAGTGGCAGATGCGTTAAGTTGCCGACCAAGGCGAGAAGTAAACTCAATCATTTCTGTACCAGAAGAATTGTATAGGGAGTTGGTACAATTAGACTTGCACCTGGTTAAGAAAGGAGATTTACAAGGAAAACTAAACGATGTCTCTGTTCAACCTTCTTGTGTATGTTATTGACATATTTATACATGCAGTGGTGCTGTTATGAATTTAATCCAGCAACTAAAGGAAACCACTTTAATCCTTATTTTGGGTCCCCAATATTATATCTATTTCTCTTTCTTCTTTCTTTTTTTTGAAGGAGAAAGATGAATTTCATTAATTTAAAGCCATACAACATCTACATCGATAAGAAAGAATAACTAAACACAAATAACCTAATAATTGGGTAAAAAATCCATTATTGATTGCAAATTCGTATTAAATTATCAACGAACTGTATCTTTCCAACAAACAACAAACCACATAAACCAAACTTTAAACTCCCGCAAGAGGAATTACCAGATCAAAATCTAAACACCCACTATTGTAGACAAATAACCCAATAATTGGGTAAATAACTCTCTAACATAGAGACAAAAGAGGTTTATTGTTGACGAAATCTTAAATCTAGTTTTTAGTTTTCATTAATTTATCTTTCTTATCTCCCTTAAATGACAAGTTCCCTGAGTCTGACCTAATCTGAGTTTATTGTTGTGAGAAAAGAATGATAATATGATATCCAAATCATCCAACTTTAGTATACTGAGGCTTGAGGGGCTGGTGGTGTTGGATAATGTTTGGGATAATTGGGAAGTACATTCAAAAAAGATTTAGGAGGAAGATTAAATGTTGTGAGGCCAATGTGCGCAATTCTAATATCTTAATAAGCGAGTCAATGATTCCTAAACATGAAGCGTTATTGCACCGTGCATCTGACCTTGACAGCATTTTTTCCCTTAATGATTTATCCTTGAAAATATCTAGTTGATTTTTTTTGGCTATGAAAAATATGCTTAAATACCATTGTCGAATTAGGAGCTTCGTTCTTACATTTTATTTTTGTTGCTTTTTGGTCCTCAAAATGTCATTATTTTTGGGAAAATTTGCGAAACACTACCTATTATCAACTATCAAATATATCTTTGAGTGGCACTATCAAATGACAGATTCCATTGCTGAATTCAATCAATGGGCCCCAAATCTTCCTCACGCAATTTTGGAGGTTATGCTCTTCAATCTGCCATCTCCCTGATACATAGCATCATGCTGAAGACCAAAAATGTTCATATTGTGCATTTAGCAGACAAGTAATTACATCTGCCTTCAAAATTTTACAAAATTTGTAATTAGGGTTTTTATGTTTTTGAATTTTTTTGTGCAAGTTAGGGTGTGGGAAATTGGGCATAATTATGCGTAATCGTTATGAATTAGGGATAATTGTTCATCAGGCCAGCGGTAAATTTTGGAAGTGCGGCTCGTATTGCAATGCAGGGTTCTAAAAAATGGAATAGGGTTTAATTTTTCATTTGGGGTGTACTAATGGAATTCATTAACAGTTCCATTATTTGGTAGTGTCAATCAAAGAAAAACTTGATAACAAGTAGTTGTTTTACTAAAAATACTACACTCTCTATTATTTGGTAGTGTTTTACTAAAACTAAGGAAATTTTGTGAAACAATACCTATTAGTTTTCACTTTTGAAAGAACTACGTAGAGTTTAGGGTTATTTTCATTTCCTACTAAAGTGTACATGGTTTTCTACTCCTCTTAAAAGTTAGAATGCAGATTTTTTTTTTTTTTTTAAAATGAGCTTCATCTGGGAAATCTTCCGTTGACAAAATATAGACTGGTAAAAGATATAATGTAGTTAGTGTCATAATTTGGTTAGTGTCAACTGTCGTCTCTGTTTCCCCCTCAGGCACTACTTATTGGTCAATTGGGTATGTGCAGATGATATGTGAGTAATTAGGAGTTTGTAAACTTCTGTAAAGTAGCGTTCCATAGGTTATGGACAAAAAATTAAATGAATACTAAACAATCATTAAACTTTGCACTTTTTGATTCAGGGATATGCAGCTGGAAATGCCATCCCGAGTCCCCTTAAAAATGTGGAGAAGGGATTTTTGAATAAGTACTGGGCTAAGTGGAAGGCTACCCACACAGGCCGCTGGTACTGTCTTTTTATTCTGTTCATTAGTTGTAATGTGCACCAGAAATTTGCTTCTCTTGTTTTGTTCTTTAGGTGACCAACTCTACATCATCAGCATAGGTTGTCTAAATTGTAGTGACTGGTGGTTTCTACGGGAGCTTCCCTGATATCAAGGGTTATGAAGTTTTCAGTTTCTGTTTTTGATGAATTTATATCTGATGCGGTTGCAACGCCAATAATGCATCTGTTGTTTATTTGTTATCATTGTTTCAAGGATGTAAGAGTTTTGGTTTTACACCATCTGGAGTTATATTGAAAATTGTCATCTAGTTGCATTCAGTTTACCACACTTGAACTGGGATAGGAGGATTGTTTGTACATTTGTGTTAGGAGTTGCTCTCAATAGGGGTCCTAATGTTGATTAATTTTACCCACTGCTGTCACCCTAGATTGTGATAGAAGAGGCAATGCGTTGACATATGTTTTTAATGAACTGTAGTAGGCAAGGGCCTTCAAGCTATCCAAAGGAAACCTGACAAATGAATGATATGCAGAGACATATAATTTTAACTACACCAACAAACCTTGTAAAACAAATCAGTATGCTTGTGTTGAGTTCCCATGTGACTCAATGCTCGAGTCCTGATGTTACCAATTGGTGTATCTGTCACTTTCTTGCAAACTTCATTCATGGCAGGTATGTTTTAATTGGTTCTTGATAGATGCTTGTGCAGCTCTGCCATGTAAAACTTGGGTGCATGCTTAGTGGAACCAACATAGTTCCATATTTTAGGTTGGAGAGCTGTCTGTTAGGTTTAAAAGGGAAAATAGACCTAGCTTGGCTCCTCTACACCCCTTTAGATGATTGAGTGGTTTTATTATTAATAGTTTTAGACACTATCTATTGTGTTACTGGTTGATAATGATAGTTTTTCTCCCCTTTTGCAGCCGTTCGATGCCCCATATTAAGACATTTGTTCGTTATAATGGTCAGAATCTAGCGTAAGAACACTTTGCTTGATCCCTTTTTTTTTTGATAGTGATTGTTTTCAACAATATGCACCATAGGGTTCTGAGACGTGTTTCATATATTACAAAACAGGTGGTTCTTGCTAACTTCAGCGAACCTCAGCAAAGCTGCTTGGGGAACCCTCCAAAAGAATAATTCTCAATTGATGATTCGTTCTTATGAGGTATTTGACACTTTGATGAATATGAAGGAGATACTTCTTTGGATGTGGACATGTGGTAATGTTGAAGATACGTGGTTACCTGCATATGTGTTTAGGATAAATCCTGGAAGACACCCTATATAATAGTATTGTCAATTTGTTCTCTTCATGCCTTCTTTCTTTTATTTTATGCCCTGCTTTTTTCATTTGACATAGTACTTTGTGTTCTACAAAGGAAATCACAGTTTGGACGTAGATGAGACTTAGGTGAGAGAAACTTTACACTCTATACTCTATAGTCTTTCCAACCTAATGCCTTTGTGAAGAACAACTATTTTCCTGTTGTGAGCTTCTGAATTTATAGTTTTTCCTACGTCATAATTTCTTTGTATTGGTGCGGATGTAAATTTCTTGGATAATTTAATGCTTGTTTGTATGAAATTGAAAAAGGCTGTTCCATCACCTAACGGCCATTAAGTGAATATCTTCAACTTGCAATATCATAGAAAGCTGTCTTGTAACATGTATCAACATCTTTTATAGACATCTATGTCATTGCATTAGATGTTGCAGTACTTTCATAAAGCTGTTACGTGAATAATTTTGAACATGAAGCAAACTTCAATTCTTAATTAACGTGTAGAAATTTCAAATGTGTTTCTTTTCCTCAGAATTTAAGGTCAGGTGTTGGAAAGTTAAAATAAATATTTTTAAGTATGATATGAAATAAATTATATCAATTCCTGTTTAGTGTTTACAATGACGTAGAGGCTTTCTTCCACCATGTCAATTCATGCCACAATGGCCTTGTACGATGGAAGCCCCGCTAGATGTTAGTTTGGGAATTCCATGACCATTACCAACCCACTGCTGCTATTAGGACACTACCACTATTTTTTTTTTACCAAGTCCTTATACTGTTACGACACATTTGGTAGGTAAATAAAAAGTGGTAATGGTAATGTAATTATAGGTAGTATTCATCTCTAACCACCATTTTTTTCTTCACAAATTTTTATTACCACACATTACTACTTTGGAAGTGTTATTGAGGTGTATCGAAAAATTATGAAGGGAAAACATGTTCGGGATTGAAGTTTTGTTACCATATGCATTAACATGAGAGTGTTTTTCTTATAAAATTGCATATGATTTCGTTACCATTACTACCATATATTGCCGGTCACCAAAAGAGCTGCTAATTCTCCTGAAGTGTTATTTTGGAGCTGGTATGAAAATAGTTAGGTGTCAATTGTGTTTATGAGAGTTCACATACTTCTGTTGGGGTTGAGATTTTGGCTTTTGACCTCGAGCTTCCTTGTATTTCCAGTGTCTTCCGGTAGGTTTTGTAATTTGTATGCCATAATGGAATCCGCTTACTGTTTGATTTGGCTGTAAAGATGTGTTGTCAAAAGGAGGTGGTATTGTAGCTGTCTTGTGGAATGAAGTCTTGAAAACAATTGGATTTGACAAATCGAATAATACTAAGTTGATAAATAAGCATAAGAAACTTAGGAGAGATAAGTAGGGCATACTTTACATAATTTAAGATGTTACGTAATATAGATATGAGTAAGATGTAACTCATTCACAAACAAACAATTAAGGAATTAGTTTATAGTGCATTTATTTTCTCTCATACTTACTGTTTTAAGTATTAGTGAGTTTCCATTACGCTTCCAACAAATTGGTACGAGAGCCACGTTAATAGAACAATAAAATGACAACAAAAAATAACGTCGTAGCATTCCAATATCCAAGGCTTACAAAGGGAAATTATGTTAGAATGAAAACAATTCTTGGAGTAAGGATTTTGGGAAATTTTCGAGAAAGCTTATACAAAACATCATGTTGCGGTTGTATTGAATGAAATCCAAAAGGATGCTTTTGAAAATGAGAGGAAAAAAGGACAAAAATGCACTTATGGTCATTCATCAAGGATTGGATGATGACATGTTTGAGAAAGTTGCAAATGCAACAAGTTCTAAACAAGCTTGGAATACTCTTCAAAATTCTTTTGAAGAAGTAGAGTGAAAAAAGGTTCGTCTCCAAACTTTAAGAGGAGACTTCGAAAAACTCGAGATGTTGGATAAATTATCCATCTCAGATTATTTTGGAAGAGTTTTGAATGTTGTAAACCAAATGAAGAGACTTGGTGAATCTATTCAAGATTGTCAAGTTGTCGAGAAAATACTGCTTTCTCTTAATTAGGATTTCAGCTATGTAGTGGTTGCTATTAAAGAGTCGAATAAGGATTCGAAATCTATGACTATTGATGAGTTAAGTGGGTCCCTTGAAGTCCATGAACAAAGAATATTGAAGACAACAAAAGAGGACGGTGATCAATAGGTGTTGCAAGCAAAAATCTCTTTTAAGGGAGATACATGTGATAGACAAAGGTTCCAATCACGTGGAAGAGGCAACTATCAAGGACGCAGGCGACGAAATGGTCGTGGTGAAGCTCTTCAAGGAAGAGGGCGAGATGACCATAATTCACATCACTTTTATAGAGGCGAATCTTATACCCAAGGTCGTGGACTAGGTGGAGGAGTAAATCATTTTCAAAAGGACACTAATAAGGCTAATGTTGAATGCTAAAATTGTGGAAAATATGGACATTATTCATGGGATTGTTTAATAAAAAATGTTCATGAAGAAACAAATCTGATTGAAGATAAGGAAGAAGAAGCAAACATGTTATTAGCTCTCAAAGTGGAGGATATAAGAAATGATAATTATACATGATATCTAGACGATGGAGCAAACAACCACATGACGGGAGACAAAACAAAATTTGTTGATCTTGATACAACTATGGCAGAAAATGTGACCTTTAGCAATGGTTCAAAGGTATCAATTGAAGGAAAAGGTACAATCATGATAAAAATTGAAAGATCCTAGTCATAAGTTAATTTCAAATGTTGATTATATTCCTAATATTAGAAGCAACATCTTGAGTATGGGCAACTTTTGGAAATTAAGGGTGCAAGATTAAAATGGAAGAACGAAAGTTATGTCTTCGTGATAGAAACTCTAACCTTATTGCCGTTTTTATGACGAAAAATAGAATGTTCTTAATAAACCTAAAAACGGTTGGACTAATGTGCTTGAAAACACGTGTTGAAGATCCTTCTTGGAGGTGGCATATGAGATTTGGTCACCTTAATTTTGAAGGACTAAGGGAGCGTTTGGTTCATAAAATGGTATGAGTTTGGAATCAGGAATGAAATTAAGGTGGTATAGGTTTGGAACTTGATACTTAATACCATGTGTTTGGTTTTATTTGGGAATGAAATTTTTATTTCTATTTAATACCTAGAGGTATTGGTATGAACCAAACCCACCTCCCCCCTTGGGTTTCTAAACCCCATACCTTATGGGTTTGAGGTATGGGTTTTAAATCTCTCAAATTATTAAACAAACACTAGGTATTGGTTTTGCTCATTCTAAACTCATACCTCATACCAAAATCGTATGAACCAAACACTCCCTAAGAGAATTAGAAAATAAGAACATGGTAAAAGGATTGTGCCAGATTAACTTTGTGAAGCATGTTTGGTTAAAAAGCAATGAATAAAGCCATTTCCTAAACAAACAATATCAAGAGCTATGAAGCCATTTGAGCTGGTGATGTGGCCATCTTTGCCAAAGCAGTAATAATGATGTTTATCATTGCACTTTTGAGTTTGCCTTCACATTTTTGCATTGTGCTTGTATTCTCTTTCCATTTTTCAAATAGCATTCATGTCATTATAGAGCTTGTATTAGCATGTGTATAGCTCCTCCTTGTTATATACATGGGTTTCTATTGTCTTTCATAGTATTTTGAGTTTACAGCTACATGCTGATTTTCTTGAAAAGAATTTGATGATTTCTTCTCACTAAGATGTGATCGGAACTCATCATGGGCCTTACATTAATAATGAATTTCATGCTTTGTGTTTAATCTGTCTGAATGACCAGCTTGGCGTGCTGTTTTTGCCTTCTGTTGTCAAAAATGGTTGTGGATTTTCTTGCACGGGTAACAAGAGCTCTTTAGAGGTATTTTCCATCCTGTTTTTATTGTTTAGCCTATGCAATTCTGTTGGAAATTGTATCAGTGTAGGCGTGTATAGTCTGATCTCGTAGTGACAATGGCAGGATACAAGGGGATCAACGAGTAATTGTAGAAATCGAAAGATAAAATTGGTTACTCTGACTTGGCAAGGAAGAGATAATGATGATGATTCTGATTCTGAAATAGTCTGTCTTCCTGTGCCATATGAACTTCCTCCAAAGTTGTACTCCTCTGAAGGTCAGTTCTTTTTCTTAAAAACTGGTATTGTGTTGTTTTTAGAAGGTCATTTCTTATCAAGCGTCTAGACTGGCTCCTCGTGATACCTAGATCTTCGTGAACTTCCCTTTAGGCATGTCTCATTTTTTTTTTCTTTAAATGCAGATGTTCCATGGTCTTGGGACCGTAAGTACATGCAAAAGGATGTTTATGGTCAAGTTTGGCCCAGACGTGTCAAGCTTTATTCTGCTCAAGGTGACTAATACTTTGTTTGGATAAGACGTTGGGGAAGGGTTTAGGGTTTAGGGAAAGGGGCCCTTGTTTGGATAAGAGGTTGGGGAAGGAATGGGAGGGAGAGAAATGGATCCAATTTCCCTCCCTATTTAATGAATATCATCCTTCCAAAATTTGAGAGATTTGGAAGGATAATGAAGCTCCACGCCTCCATCTTCTACGTTGCTATCCAAGCAAAGTCTATATCGGCACCGAATACTCCAAAGGTGGCATGAAACTGCATTTATGCGTGCTCTGACACTGAATTTATTGCTGTAGTGAACTATAATTATTCTTGAAGGTGTGCATTGCCTCTCTGTCTTAGTACTCGTTTAATGTGTATATAGTAGGGTGCCTGTGGGTTCTCTAATCTCTGACTATAATTGCTGCTCCATTAGCTTAATTCTCTTAGTTACTTTGCACTTTCTTTGGATAACAATGACGAAGGAAAGAGTAGGGGAGGGAAGGCGAAGAAAGGGGGAGGGAGGAGTGAGATTGCATTCTTGCTTTCCTTAGTGGTTGATGACAATAATGTCTGGTACCACCGTCATTCAAAGATATTGAGGTAAAAGAAATAAGAACAGTAAACAGGTGCATGTTGAAGACATAACTTACTACTAGTATTTCGCTAGCATAGATCTTTCACTAGTGAAGACTATTTATATTGTATTTCACGAGCATATATCTTTCACGGGTGAAGACTTTTAAATGTGACAGTAACACTTTGAAGCAGTTTCTTTTTATTAACACAAAGTACTACTGAAAGTAGAGAATCTAAATCGAGGGTTGGCCAATGTAACAAGCTTATTCTCTACTTTCAGTTTTAGAAAAAGAAGGCTTATGTGTTTTGCAGTAATAAGTGTTGAGCATATATTTCTCATCTTCATTGTTATTTTGTTTGTAATGTAACAAGCAAGGGGATTTATTGGCAAGTAATATATCCAAAAAGATCCCATGAAGGTGAATCTAAATCGAGGGTTGGCCAATCTTCCTACCAGAATCTCTTCTTTCAATAGCCTCTCTAGAGATTGAAACTTGGCCATATTATTTGCCATTAAATCCCCCCCCCCCCCCCCTCTCCTCCTCTCTGCATGGAGTACACTTCAATAGAATTTCAGAGACCATGCAAGCATCTCTTGGATTTGGAGTTCAAATATCGATGAGGCACTCATTCTGCCTCATTCTGTCTATATCCACCACTGACGCATGTCCAATGCTAAACTGTAAAATGCACGCTTCATGCAACTTCTTAATTTTGGGGGAGGAAGTATGCTTCACAGAACTGCTGTTTTTGATAATGAATCTATGCTTCACATATCTTTGAAACTTGATTCCTAATCGATATGAAGAAATACCAAGAGATGCCTGCATAGGAGTCTAAGAGAGTGGACAAGTGAAGATGCTTCAGTAGACTGCTGTTATGGCAATATGTGGTGTCTATGGTTAGAAAAGATTGTGTGCATTTTCTCGTGATTTACTCTTTGGACAGAATTATTTATCTATCGTTTTGGCAGGCTCAGATGAATGGCGCAATAACAGTTACTTGGATGAGATATTCAGGGAAACAATTTGCATTTGCAATTAATGTTTGCTGATGATGTATACAAGAATACTTTACATTCAGGAAAACAATTTACTTTACATTCTATATTTGCTGATGATGTATACAATAATTTCATTGAAAAGTGTTTGCTCAATTGAGAGAGAAAAAACTGGCAATCATAAGTACTAGCTTGAGTATGATTAGAAAAAGCTTCCATTACATCGATTTGACAAATATACAACCCCTGTGGACTTGAACAAGACTTACTAAAATGTTGGTGGGATAGCAGCTTCTGTAGGGGTTTCATGGGACCCATATGTAGACGTACCCTGTTCGGATGCAATGGGATCTACTATTTGTGAGGGTGTTGGATGATTTATAGAGCTGGAGCGAGATCTATTAGGAATAGAAGAGGCTGTCTGACCATTTGAAAAGTGGTATCTAGATGTTGGAGCATTCTCATGGAGTAAAAAGGCTGGCCCATGGGGAGTAGTGAGGTAGTTCGTTGTCTTTGCTGCAGTAGTCTCGAAAAGCTCTGATTTACTAGATTTAAATAGATATTGATGAGACTTGTAGGTTGATTGATAAATGTCCATCAAAAGCGGGTACTGCTGTAAGGTGAAAAGTGTAACAGGGATTGAGGCAATTAAGGCGATAGGAATTGGAGCCCATGTCACACCTTCTCGGAAAGTGATGAAGAATGTTGCGGTGAAGGCTACTATCATGGTTGCTATTGAAATGAGTAGCAAGATAAGCCCGCTCATGAGCTTCAGTGGCAACGATACAAGGAAGTCTTGCTCTGCATACCTTGAAGTAAGGATTGACAAGAACATCAATACTGAAGCAGTTGAGGTGAACAAAGATACCCCATTTGATATGGAAAAAACCACGAAAGAAGCCCTTTTTTGTAGGACTGGATATCCTTTTTCGTTAATACCTCCTGGTAATTGGAAGGCTGCTGAGAACACGACTGTAGCTATTAGAGTTGCAACTAGAGCACATGATTCTGCTGTCTTCTTCATCCACTCCTCCCCTTTTGTCCTTAATCTTTCATGCTCTTCCCTAAACAATGCATGAGGTGTTTTCCTATCATTGTTTTCAGCTTCAATGTACTCAGGCCTGACTATCTTCTTCACTGCCTGCAAACTAGACAATTGTTATTATGGAAACCAGACAAATGACGGGTAGTCTTTATGGAAGATCAATATACCTTCGACTTAACTAGTACCTTGAACCACAATATTTCCCGTTGCATCTGCAAAGTAGCCCCAGATACGCAAGCAAGCCGAGGTAAAGGTGCCAACTTGCCAGCCAAGTGCAACATGTTATTTCCGTCATCATCTTTGTAAGTAGCTATTAAATCTTTAATGGCTCCAATTTCATATATAAGTTTAAAGATCTCCTCTTGACGATGGGTAACGGCTATGTGAAAAATAGTATACCTATTTTCATCTACCTTCCATATAAGGTCAGGATAAGATCGGATCAACGTTGTTAAGAATTCAACCTTTCCTAGTTTAGCCGCCACAAATAGTAACCGCCATGGGTAGCCAATCAGTTTAGAGATTTCCTCTTCCTTCCTTTTGATGACTTCATTCCATAGGCTTTCTAGTAGCTGAAGTGCAACTTGGGGCTCCATGTTTTTATCGTGACTTACATTGGTCCCTGAAAAGAAATATTTCATTAACTTAATATGCTCATTAATACATTTGTGATTTATCGCGAGGTTGACTAGGCGAGTGTCTTGGAAGTTACATTGCAATGAGAACCTCTTCCAAATGCTCAGTTGACAATCGGCTGGCTTTAGTGGCTTTCTAGCCAATGCATGTAATGCAGTCTCCTTCTTTGTATCCCGAAGAAGGGCCAGGTACCGGTGCTTGCTTAGAATATGCAATGCGACATCTGTGCTATGAAACATCATACAGGAGAAGGTAAAGAAATTAGTATTTGTTATTTGAAAATATACTGCTTTACCTGTTATACTCAGACTCGACTAAAAGCATGTGTTAAGGTGTCAGATTGTCCTTTTAATGAAAAAATTGCATGTTCAAGTGTGTATCCAGTATTTTATATGAGTAGTTGAGGTGAAACAAAGAATCCTATAAACATAGTCTATTGTTGTTGTTGCTATAGAAATTTGGCTTACCGAACATATCAGTGTCAATTGAGCTAGTAAGTAACCCTATTCGATCTTGGTCTGTCATTTGTTCGTCACTGGTGACTTCAAGAAGGTACCATACCATATGTCGATCCCCGAGCAAGACGGCCATGTGTAGTGGGGTCATTCCTTGACTACCTCTAATGTTTGGCAGCTCTTTGTTTTTTTCCACCATCACTCTTGCAATTTCTACTACTCCACAAACAGCAGCAAAGCAGAGGGCTGTGTTTCCAAGTTTGTTGGTTAAAGCAAGAGATTCTGCATCCATCATATGAACCAGCTCCTTAACAAGATGGAGATGCTTGGCTGCTGCTGCTATGTGAAGAACTGTTTCCCCACCTTTAGTGATCTTTAAGCGAATCCATTTTGGAGAAATACGAGCAACAAGTTCTATTGCTAAATATTCACCTCTAAGTGCTGCTCGGTACAACCTCACTCCATATGCCAAGAATTCCTCACCTGATACATCTACAATGCAGCCAAATAATTACATCTACAAAATATTCTTTGCTTAATTTTTTTAATACCCACAGAGATTTCTGTGTTGAGAGTAATAATTTATCTGGCAGCTCAATACCTTAGTGACTGCAAGAAACTGATCATGTGTGAAAAAGAGAAAGTTTATCCATATTTAATACTCGTATCATCGTATGTTACTAGGCTTAACTACTTGAAAGTAATACTACTGCTATAACGTGAGATGGTTTCGTTAGAGAGCAGTTGAACTCACCAGTTTCGAGGTTAGTATGAGAAGCAACTGGAATTGGTGTGGGATGTGGTGGCGCCGGTGTTGATGAAGGTGGAGGGAGTGGTAATGGTCGAGCTAGAGAAAGAGGACGCAATGGAAGTGCGTCTTCTGCCAACCCTGAATTATTCATTTATTGGCTTCTAGTTTTGCCGTACTTTTCTCTCTAGTTGTAGAAAACTTTATGGTTTTAGTACTTAGGCTATGTTCAGTTCACCTGAAATTTTCTGATCTGAACTTATCTGCTCTGATCTGATCTGATCTGAACTTATTTTTTCTGATCTGATCTGATCTGAACTTATTTTTTTTGATCTGATCTGATCTGAACTTATTTTTTCTGATCTGATCTGATCTGATCTGATCTGAACTTATTTTTCAACAAGATCTTATCTTTTATAAAATATATTATTATTTATATTATTATTACTTTGTAAATCATTATTATGCAATACATTATAAGATATTCTTTATAGTGTTACTATTATTATCATTTTATTTCTATTACAACTTTTATACAACTTTTATTATTAATAATAATTATTATTATTATCATTATTATAAGAACAACAATAATAATTATAATCATAATTATTATTATTACTAAAAATAATTATATAACTCAAGTCATTATTTTATAAGAGCACTTATACAATGTTTCACACTTTCCCTTAAAAAAAAGTTTCACACTTGAGAAGTCGGCAAACTGAACTCTTTTTTTTCCATATAAAATAGAACAAGATATACAAACAACTATGACTTGAGCAAAAAATAAATAAATATCGTGCAACTTCAAATAGCTAGAGAGATTTGAAATTCGGTAGGAAGAGGTATACCGAATCTAAATTTATAATTTGTATCTCACACTTAGCTTATTTTGAAATGTAATCCGAACATAGTAGTTTCGTTATATGAACTTGAGATATCATATATTTTATATTTCTTATTTTTGCGTCAATCTTATGTTCTTAACACGTGGCTTTTAATTTTCTATTATTTAATAACAACAAAATAACTTAATATAATAATAACAATGACATGTATAATGGTAACAAAAGATTAATAATACACCAATATTAATAATTAATAAGTACAACAACAACAATAATAATAATTCTTTTGAACAAATGTACTAGTAAATAATAATACCCCTTTGTATTTTTTTTATCTTTGTCACTTAGAATCTTGACACTATTCACAATAAGAGATAATCTTTTAGATTTTTCTCAATATATAAGAAAAAATATAGTCATGTGGGGTCTTGTTTGATTCGTCTCAATGAGTACTTTATTAATATTCAATTATTATAATTTTTATTAATATGTAGTGAAAGATATTTAATAATAATAAGTTTTTAAATATAAGCATGATATGATCTGAACTGATCTGATCTGATCTGGTCTGATCTGGTCTGGTCTGGTCTGATCTGATCTGATCTGATCTGAACTTATTTTTTCTGATCTGATCTGATCTGAACTTATTTTTTCTGATCTGATCTGATCTGATCTGATCTGATCTGATTAGATCTGAAATAAGCAAAAATAAGGTGAACTGAACATAGCCTTAGTATTATGATTTAGAAACTAAGTTGCTTCGACTAGAAGGCATTTCTAATCGATTGCCTTTATGGTACAAAGCGGATAATAACTATGTGGCTAAGTGTTAAAACGCTATTTCCGACGTCGGCTTGACTTGTATAACTAATTAACCACTTCTAGGAAACTACAGAAGTATATAAGTCAATATTAATTATTAAGGCTGTGCGGATTGGTTCGACTCCAAAGTTTTGTCTTAGATAAAAACGCGTAGGTAGTTAAAGGGAAAGAGGAGCATATCGGAAACAAGACGTCCAATTATATTTTCGTTTTAATTTTATTTATGTTTCACATTTTTTCCAAACACATTTAATTTTTTTTTTATTAGAGTAGATAATTGGTTCGAAGATCAATCTTTACTAAGCTATTAGCTTTTAGGGCACACACCAGCTCAAAGCCTGGGTACAAGACTAAACAACCAAAAGTATATGCCTTAACATATTGTTGGGATGAGGATTCGAATTCCGGACAACATCCTAAAATTCAGAGTGGTATTCCATTGAACTACCATATTTCCCTTCCCAGACACATTTCATGGATTAGTAAGATACACTATTAGTGATAGTTTTTTATTTTCTTCATTTACAAATAATTTATTTGTGCATTGAGTTGGCTAAGCTGCTTCACCTATTCAACCCATGTCTAGCTCTAATTAATTTTCTTTCTCCAATTTTCAAAACAACACATCATTATTAGGCTATCATCAGTGGTAGTATATTAAAAGATGTTCTTAAACAAGAAACGATGTGACATGATGTTTTTCCTTAGTGTGTTTTATTGTATGCAATTTACATATACTATTTTTTTTGGAAATTACACTGCAAGATTTAATCTCCAACTTTAAACTTATATGTTAAAAAGTCTTAACTAATAAATTAAGTGATATTTGGTATTCTTTTTCTTTTTTTTTGAGGGGTTATTTGGTATTATTATTTTGGAGTAAAAAGCTATTTTAAAAACATAAAGAGGCACATATCTTCATATTTGGGGTGTAAGTGGGTTCGATTTTGTCAAATTCAAATTTGGTCTTGTTTTTTGGACTCGAGAAAAAATGATCCAAATCCAATCCAAACTATTTTTTTGAGTCCACTTCGGTCCGAATTATTGAATTATTGAAATTTACAATGTTTTTTCATAATTGAATTATTGAAATTTGAAAAATTGGACTTATACATCTATTCCATAATTTTAGTTACACATTTTAAAAGTCTAACAAAATCTAAATTGTAGAATACAAAACGTAACATAGTTAAAGTAAATTTGGCCATTTCAAATTTCACTTCTCACTTTGGACATTTTGAGGATGAGTGCAAATTTTAGCCCAGGTAAAAAATTTAGAGCGTAAATGTAAAAATCCCAAATTTTCAACAGAAAATGTCAAAAGAATATTTTATGAGTCTAAATTATATATTGTATGTTAAATTTTATTTTGACTAGATTGTACTTATTAGACTTCAAAAAAGTAAGTTCAAATCCACTCTGAAAAAATTTGGATTCAAAAATTTGAGTTTGAGTCTAGTCCATATATTTTTGAGTCTAAAACCAATCCGACAAGTTTAGGTTGGAGTAGATTGGATTTTAGACTTTTTATCGTCCACTTATATTACTTCATAAACAATAACTCATTTTTTTCATTTTCTTTTTGGTAGATTGAAAAGCAATGTCTCTTTTAACTTTGCTTTTTCTTTCTCTTCCCAAATTGCTTTCACTCATTTAACCATATGGAGATTGGAAAAGAAAGTTTTACATTCGAAGAACTTGTATACGCTTTTACTTTGTTGTAGACGGAGATGAGAATTCAAAGCAACGGGTTTTGGTTATTATTTCCTATGTAAAATCTTAATGTGAATGCTAATGAGTTAAGTACACAATAGGGTATTGAATTTTGCCTTTTGTTTAAGTTTGGGTACTGAACTTTAAAAAGTTCTAGTTTAGGTACCCAAAACTAACATTTGTAGTTGGTACTGAACTTTGATATCTTACTGTTATTAGCACCGGAAAAAAGGAAAAAGGTGACGTGGCTTAAATTACATATTCTTTGCTTAATTTTATAAAATAACTTTCTTGGAATTTTGAAAACACATAAGCATCAAATTGAACAAGGATAGGAGTTAGCTCAAGTGGATAGAGCGCTCCCCCTTGGCCCCTGTGGTCAGGGGTTCGATCCTTTCTCCCAGCATTATGTTGGGGTATTTCCTTAGCATGCTATGCATGCCTTACCAGCCAATGTGTTGGTGTTTCCTACAGGCTAGCCTTGTAGGGGTTAGCCTTTGGGCTGACTTAATTTCCTAATAAAAAAAAAGCATCAAATTGAACATAGTAACCGATATAGCAGCAAATCTAAAATCTAAATTCCAAAGTAAACAACATAAATTAAGTTAGAAAAAAAAGAATAAAAAATTTACTTGTTAACTAAAAAAAAGAGAGATTTTCAAGTGATTACCTAAAAATCAAATCACTGGAACATTTCTTTGAAGAAATCGCGACCTTGGAAGTAGACACAGCAGAGGATGAGCATCTTCTGCTCACTTTTGGTAGAGTAAACAAAGGCAGAGAAGCAGACATCATCATGAATTATAAATCTAGTACAAAAACAAATTCTTCAATTTACCATGAAAATTAGTGTGAAAATCAAGTGAAATTTTAGTCATCAAATTATTGAAAAAAAAAACGAGAGAATCATGCGATTTTGACGAATTTTCTGGAAGAAAGAGAGAGAATCAAACAAAATGTTACAATAGTCACAAGAAGAAGAATAAAAAAATTCATGAAAACAATCAGCAACAACAAACAAAGAGTATGAAGAAAATAACGAAAAAAAGAAGAAAAAGGTGATAATGATGGTGATATTGATAGAAAGCTCAATTTTATTATACAAATAGAGTAAAAACAAGAATTTTAGAATTTGATTTCTTGTGATTTGAGTCAAAGTGAAACATTCAAAATGAAATTGAAGAAGAGAGAGAAAGTTAGACGATTAGTTAAAGATCATTTTGTTCACCTTTTGTTCATGGTTTGATTTTAATTGTAATTTTTCAATTGACCATCTCCTTTTGACGGGATTTTCTCATTAAAGATCCTTTCTTGCTATGGGATATGACTCCATTCATTGCTTGATACTAACTCTTGTAGAGTACACAAGTTGTAAAATAAAATTGCCCAACCCCGAAGTGTAATTTTTCGGTTTCAAACCCAAAAATTTAGAAATTGTGATTTACACACAGAAATTTAGAGATTGAAGAAACATAAGATGGTGTTTTAGAAACAAACAAAAAATCACAAAAAAAAAAAGAAATGGCAGCGGAGTTTTAGCAGGGGAAGAGAGAGAATAGAGGGGAGAGGAATTAAAGGAGAGAGAAAAAAGTTTGCCATGTCACCTTTTTCCTTTTTTTTGGGTGTTGATAACAGGAAGTTATCAAACTCAATACCAAACTAACAGATGTTAGCTTTTAGTATCCAAACTGGAACTTTTTAAAGTTCAGTATCCAAACTGAAACAAGAGGCAAAGTTGAGTACCCAGTTTTGTACTTAACTTGAATACTAATTGGACATCCATATGGAAAAACTTCATCAGGATTGCGCTTGAAGCCTTGAACTATATGTGTTTTGTTTTCTCAATTCAATATTATTCCTTAGGTACAAAACTCACTGTATATGTTGTAGAGCAACATAGTTAATTGTTAATTCCATCTTCTAATTTTCCAAATGAGCATGTTTTCTTGTTTCCAATTTGCGTAAGTGAATTTTTCCCAAATGAATGAGCAAATGTTTCGAAGCAGCATTATTATGGCTCAATTGGTGGCAAGGTAAACCTTAATGGTAGATACCGATACACCCAACCCAAGTTCATAGACAATCGTAAAGTATCAAGCCAAGACAGTCCAGCCATGCAATGGGAAGAGGATGATTATCTGTAAAAGGAATTTAGCAGCATACATTTCTAATCACGTGACATGGATACTTGATGCATACATAATCAAATGACAAATATCCTAGATCTTTAGCATAGCAACACAATTACCTGTTTGCCTAATCAGAACAGAATTATACAATATTTATTGAGTTATGACACTAATTTTTCAGGGTTAAGAATAGTTCAATTGATAAATATAAAGAATGACTAAACGAAATGAGTAGAACTTTTCTGATTGTGCATCAAGTTGATATCATTATATGGCCCGCCAATGTTTCAAGAGTTCAGGGGACTGTTTCTGAAGACAATTCATCCAGGGGATAAAATCTAGGAGTATTTTGTTCTGTTGCACAAGGCGCTACTATCTGTGAAGGCGTAGGACGATGTGAAGAGTTGCGTCGAGGGATGAAAAAGCTAAATGAGGGTATTGGGTGGATCTTAGCTGGAGAATGCTCAGGAGGAGAAAAATCATACTGGGTAGAGATATTGAAAAGCTTTGTTTTGCTTGACTCTACTAGGAACCGATGAGATTTGTTGGTTGAGCGATATATGTCTACCAAAAGCGGGTATTGCTGGAGGACAAAAAGGGCAACCGGAACAAAAGCGATCAAGGCAATAGGAACAGGAGCCCAAATAATACCTTCACGGAATGTTATGAAGAACGTAGCAGTGAAAGCTATTATCATAGTTGCTATGGAGACAAACAGTAAGGTGAGCCCCAGTACGAGCTTCGTGGGAAGCGAGATGACAAAGTCACTCTCTGCATAACGTGAGGTGAGGATAGACAGAAACATCAGTACGGAAGCTGTAGAGGTGAACAACGATACTGCATTCGATGTGGCAAATACTACAAACGATGGTTCCCTTAGTAAGACAGTACTACCTTTGTCATTAACACCTCCAGGTAGTTGGAAGGCAGATGAAAATACCACTGTAGCTATAAGGGTACCGACTAACGCACATGATTCAGCAGTCTTCTTCATCCATTCTTCTCCTTTGACCCTTAATCCTTCATGTTCTTCACTGAATAAGGCATGAGGAGTTTTTTGGTTCTCATTTTCAGCTTCAGCATACTCCGGTCGCACAACCTTTCTCACTGCCTACAACCAAGCAAGTAATACATTGTAAATTAGTAATCCTTTGGTTTGGCGTACAAAGTTTTACTTCTTAGGAACTTCCTCTTTCCAAGGAGTGCTAAAATTTGTTTGGTTCAAAATTCTAAATTTCACATGAAGAATAAGCAACTTCTCATTTTCGGTCAGAAGCAAATTAACTTCCTTTGTGATTACTACTTGTTTGGTTACAACCACTTCAAGGGGACGTGAGACTTCCTAGGATTGGATTATTCACTTGTTTTTCAAATGGATGAGATGGGGGAAGTGAGACTTCCTTGAGAAGTCGAAATTCTCGTGGAGCATGAGAAGTGGCTTAGACCAATCCTCCTCTTTTGGTATATAAGTTACACTTCTCATGTCAATTCCTTGGAAGTGCAAATCATGTCAGCCGAATATGATTAGGCAACTTCCTAGGATAGGGAAGTATCTTCTCATGGCAATTTGCCAAGTCAATCAAACAGTGGCTTTTATATTGAAAATAGAAAAGAAGGGTTCACATCACATGGATTGGCAAAGTGCTATCCTCACCTTGAACCATAATATTTCGCGTTGCATTTGCAAAGCCGCTCCTGAAATAGAGTTAAGCCGATGGGGTGGTGCTAACTTGCTAGCCAAATGTAGCATGTTATTTCCATGATCATCTTTAAAAGTAGCTACTAAGTCCTTGATTGCTCCAATCTCATATATGAGTTGAAAAATTTCCTCATGACGATGCATGATAGCAATGTGGAATATAGTACGCCTGTTTTCGTCTACCTTCCATATCAGATCAGGATAAGATCGGATCAAAGTTGTTAAGAATTCAACCTTCCCCAATTTTGCTGCAACAAACAGCAACCTCCAAGGATAGCCTATCAAGTTAGATATATCCTCTTCTTTCAGTTTGATGACTTCGTTCCAAAGGCAATGTGTGAGTTGAATTGCAAGTTGTGGCTCCAACCTTTTTTCTTCATTTATGCTACCGCCTGAAAAGAATGGACTATAATGAATTTATATGACATTTAGTTAACCAAGTTTGACTATCAATGTTACATTATCATTTACTCATTTAGCAAATGTACATTTCATAGAGAAGCTCTTCCAAATGCTCAGTTGATGGTCGGCCACAGGTTTAAGAGGTTTACGAGCCAACGCATGCAACGCAGTCTCTTTCTTTGCATCTCGTAAATAGGCTAGCTTGGAATCCTTGCTTAGAATAAACAATGCCACATCTGTTTCAATGGAACATCAATCATGAACGATATGAGAAGATATACACTATACAACTTGAATAATAATGGCAATGAATTCGGTAAGGAAACCACATGTTGATATTACATAATAAAGAATCCCATCCCCAACATTTAAGTATATTCCTTAATCATATACTCCCCACGTTTCAAATTATAAGGCATGTAAATCACTTTTACGCATATTAAGAATTTAGTTAGTTTTAGTTAGATTTGCATAGGTAATAAGAATTGACATTAAATATTGTATTTATAATAGAAAATAACCTATAATCTTATCTTGATAGTATAATGTTGCATTTAATTTTACATTGGTAATGTAAAACGCCTTATATTTTGAAACAAATTTTTTTAGCTTAAATGCCTTATAATTTGAAACAGAGGGAGTATGTGTTAACGGCCGATGATTAAAGTATATGAACAAAATAGATGTTTTGGGTGAACAAGCATTACCATGAACATTGACATGAGATTTTTCTACCAAGTTTACAAGTTATTCCAAAATTATTATCATTACTATGACTTATTACCGCCTACCATATGGTCTATATCTGAACGCCACAACACTATACTTTGGACATCCATCTTTATGACCACTAACCAAACGGGCCACAAGTGAGATGAAGAAGAGCAAGTAAAGGAATTGGCTTAATTACCAAACATATCAGTGTTGATTGAACTGGTAAGTAATCCAACGCGATCTTGGTCTGTCAATTGCTGTTCATCAGTAACATCAAGTAGATACCATACCATTTGGCGGTGGCCTAGCAATACAGCCATGTAAAGTGGAGTCATCCCTTGAGTTCCTCTGATATTTGGCAATTCTTGGTTTTTCTCCACCATAACTTTAGCAATCTCAACAACACCAGAAACGGCAGCGAAACAAAGTGCTGTATTTCCGACATTGTTAGTCAGAGCTAGAGAATTGGTTGACATAATGTGAACTAGCTTCGTAACAAACTCAACATGTTTTGCTGCCGCTGCAATATGTAGCGCTGTTTCTCCGCCTTTTGTGATCTTTTGGTCAATCCAAGAAGGAGATTGAACATTGATCATGTTGACAGTCGACCAATCACCTCTCATGGCTGCCTGATAAAGTCTTACGCCATATAGCAAGAATTCCATGCTTCTTGTATCTATTGATTATATTGAAAGGGAAATGCATCATCAAGTATTTGCAAATTGCAATATCACTGTGGGTTGTGTTTATGTTCACGTTCTTACCCTCTCTGTTTTTTTGATGTAACACTTGATTATTAATACATTCACTCGAAAAATAAATGTTAACATATAAAAAAAAACAGAGGAAGTATAGTTTAGTACTTTACTATAGTTAAGCTCCATCTATTTGTGTAGCTCACAAATTTGTTTAAGCTTGATTCATTTCGAAAATAGAAATTTATCTATTACAAGCTCGGTTTGTGTGGCTCGTTTATTAATTGAGTCGAATTTATAAATATGCTTTTGTTTATAAACGAGTTTGTTGTGCTTTCATAGATAATTTAGTCAGAAGGTAAAAGGTAAGTGTAAAGAATTAAATTCATATACATATATCAATACACATAAGATTAATTAAAGTGGTTTATATAATCAATTAATGTAAGAACTATTCATTATCGTAAAGAGAAAACTAATTGAACTTCTACTTATCGTCCGAAAGTTATTTAAAATCACTTTTACAAAAAGTTAGAAATTACATTTATAATCATTTCTTTTTTTCCCCAAACCATCACCACCATCCACCTCCTGCCAAGTTGCCACCACCACCATCCGCTTCTTGCCAGGCTGCCACCACCACCCACATTGCCCAAACTAGCAGCCCCCACCCCCACCAGCAGCCCCTCTCTCAACTCAAATTGCAGAGTTCGTCGGCCTTTCTCTTAGCACCATTGCCAATCCAACTCAACTCAACGAAGCTACCCACCATCACTATATTCGCTGGCCTTTCTCTCACCACCATCGTTGATCGTTTCTTCGAAGTTGTCATCTCTCACCATGGCCAGATTATAACTTCTTCTCTTCTTTGCGGAGAGATTCCAGGACAAAATCAAAAAAAATTGGGACCATGGGGGCGAACGTCCCGCCTGGACATTTCACACATGGCTCGAACATCCAAGCTAGACCTTCAGGTTATGGGTGGAACGTCTAGGTGGGACGTTCGCCCCCATGCATGGTCCCAAAAGAATTTTGATTTTATTAGGAGATGGGTGGTGGTGGAGGTGGCGAGTGGCAGGAGGAGGTAGGTGCTCGCGGATAGTGGGTGGTGAAAAAAAGAGAAAGGTAAAATAGTCAAATAAAAGTGATCCCGGGGCAATATTAAGTAATTTTTGGGTGATGTTTAACAATTCCGAAAACTATCCATACATCATATTGAAGATAATTGAGTTTTACTTTGGGGAAAAAAGAGATTGTTCAAATACTAATAAACTATTATTGTTGTATTGATGTTCAAACTCATTTATAAATTAAGATCTAAATTATCTAAACTCTTTATTGAATACATGGAACATAATCGATTTTTACAAAAATAGTAGATCAGGCGGTCTAATTTAAACATAAAATTAGACATACTCAAGCATACATTCTCCTAACAAGTCCATTCAATCTCACTCTAAACTAACGCTATCCCTAGACATCTCACACAAATCTAGTCTTTCCTTCACTTCTCTTTCCTTTGTTTCGCTTTGAATTTCGAATTAGAGCATGCAATATTAAAAATTAACTCGATAGTCTTACAAAAAGGGTTAAATAGTCACTAAATGGATTGAAAAACTGTAATAATGGATCTAGTTGTTGTATCTTACTAACTTTTAGATTTGTTATTCCTCATATTATAAACAAAAAATCTCATCATAATAATAATGTATTATGCAATTGTAGTTTTCCCGTACTCCTACCTTTTTTTTCATTTTAAGGGCTTAATTTTAAGTCAACACAGGCTCCTCATAATAGTCAAGACGATCCTGAGAAGACTTCCCTTTACTAGTTGGATGCTCTTTCTTTGTAATTTCCATAGGCGGCATGAATTGCCTTGTTTTTTGTTTTAATTATTTATTTATTTAATAGCATTTCCTTGCTGGTCACTTCCCGAAAAAATTCAAAAATGAATAAAGGTTGAATGAGATCTACGATGTTTCAATAAGTCAAAGCTCATGGACGGCCTTTTTTTTCCTTCTCTCCTTCATTTTGGCCTCTGAAAAATGTGGTCAGCGATTTACCGACTACCGAATGGGGAGGAGAGAGAATTTGTAAACAAACTAATCCAACTTGTGGTAATGTGAGACTTGAGAGTTGACTCCTAGATTCCACAGATAGGGTGGTGTATCTTTGTCTAATTAATACTCTTAAATCCTAATAGGTAGAAAATAGATACTTTATCCATAATAAATGTTACACTTTCGATTTTAGACAGTAATAAAAAAAATGTTACACTTTTCATATTAGATAGTAACAAAATAGATACATTTTTTTTCTTTATTAGTTTGGTAAGTTTTAAGTGATGAAACTACAAAACCACCCTTACTATATAAATGTAAACATACTTAATGAAACTAACCTATATATACTTAATCATTAATTAAATCGCTAATAACAACCCATCTCCTCTTCCACCAATTCCAGCCAGATCCTCTTCTACTTCTTCACCAGATCTTCTTCTCCTTTTGATGATTGGTGTTTGGTGGTGATTTAGGAGTGGGTTTACGGTTTGGTGCGTGGTTGGTGTTTTGGCGATGATTTGGGAGTGGGTTTTGGTGCTGCTGCGAGTATGTCCGCGTTGTGATGGTGACGGTGATTGTTTGATGCTAGTGGTGGTTATTTTAGTGGTGGTGGTCGTGGGTATGTGGGGCCATATTGGTGAAATTTTTCATAATTAATTTAATTATATATCCTCTAGTCCAATTAATCTCCCACTAAGAAATTTTGCCTAGAATTCCGTTTTTTGAAAAGGGTAACATCTATTTCGTTACGAAGGAAGTATCAAATAATCCTTAATCACTTAGTTGTCAATCTACGTTGCTATGCTTTTACCAAATAGTACTTGGTCTAGTGGTTTGGTTTGTATCTCACTAGAAGCACTTTGGGGGTGGGGATTTCCCCTTACCATTCCTCTTACTCCTAAAGGACCTTGCCTACAAATGCGGGTCGGGTTAACCTCGGTAATTTTCTGGTTCGATTAGGACGCCTTCTCCTTACTTTTTTAAAAAAAAGTTTGATGTGCTTTTTGATAGAGTATAAATCTATTCTTGGGGCCTCAACCATCAG
The DNA here is from genome assembly GCF_026745355.1 of Beta vulgaris subsp. vulgaris. NCBI lineage: Eukaryota > Viridiplantae > Streptophyta > Magnoliopsida > Caryophyllales > Amaranthaceae > Beta > Beta vulgaris. The sequence goes on from NC_079209.1 coordinate 17,676,603, forward strand.
CTTAAGCTTTTGGTTCAGTTGGTCCTTTGACATGGTATCAAGAGCCAGCATGACAAAAAGATCACGGGTTCGAATCTTCTCCACCCCTCCTTTCTGAGTGGAATATTACGAGGGAGACCTGTTTGGTTGAGTTTAAGAATCTTCAACATAGTCATGACACTATATATATATAAGCTATGATATAATACCACACAAGTTATGACGTGAATTTTACTAGAATATGAATTATAAAGCATACAAGTTAAAGAAGCAAAGGCGCTTACCTGGTTCAGGTAAAATATATTGAGGTGGAGCTCCAATGACCGTTGATGGTAGCGGTAGAGGTAGAGATCCAAGTTGATGTGAAAGTGCACCTTCCTGGACTAGGATGTCCTCCGTATCTTGCCTCATTTCTCCAATTCCCCCCTCCCACATTCTTGTTTACCGAAACTCTTTTAGCCTTCTAGGAAGATGTTGGTTTATAGTGAAGACTAGATTAGGTCTTATTTTTGAGGAAAAGTACAGTAGAATAAACAAGAGTTTGATCGGAAACCTTTTGAGATGTAGGGATACCTAAAAAGTTCCTCTATTCTCTTGATATTTGTTGCCAAAAAATAAAAAGGTTGTAAAGTATTTTGGATTTTGGAAGCTCAATACAATTCTCTTACTAATACATACAGAAAATGAATATGGTGATTTTGCAACAATTTTTTTCTTCTTTGGGGTGCTACTCTCAAATAAAGCTACTGCTTGAAACTTGGTAGGAGTGAAATGTGTAGGCTACAAGGTCAATTTATTTTTATTCTTATTTTGGAGATGAGTCAACGTCTACGCAAGCCATTGGATGGTCGAAATTGATTTTGGGGCTTTGGACTTTGTGATGAATCATTGTCCTTTGTCGATAATTTTCAATTTCAATCTGCCAATCTTGAATCTTCCTTAACGATGAGTTTCTTACTTCTATTTCCTTACTTCCTTAGAGCATCATTAACCATGAGCGAAAAACAAGAATCATGAGATAATTGAGAAAAAAAGGGTCTTAATCATGATTGAAAAAAAGATCATGTGTTGAATGGGAGTGATTGGGGCAAAAAAATGGGATGGGGTGAGTGAAATGGTGATCAGGAGTGGGAGTGGGACCCACTGCCTGATCTGACGAAAATCAATTTTTTTGGCTTTCCCCCAGCCAAAACGACACGTTTTGGCTGAAAATTAGCCAAAACGCGCCGTTTTAGCTTGGGGAAAGCCAAATAAATTTGACTTTGTCAGAATTCTGACGCGTGTATCAGATTTTCTGACGCGCGCGTCAGTATTTGACACTTGTCAAATTCTGACAGGTGAGAGAAATAATACAATTATAAATATTAAAAATGCAATATCTTAAAAAATGCAAAGCGAAAAAAATAAAAAAATACCAATGGCTCTATTTTTCAGAGATCTACAATTAGAGACCCATTTTGTAATATTTTAGATAAATTTTTTTCTAGCTATTTACTAATTTTCTATAATTTTGCTTATTTTATATGAAATATGTCCCACTTTTACACTTTAAAAAAAATAAATAATATTTTTGTACATTTGATTTAGTTAATGCTAAAAACGCTATTTATGTATTTATAAATTAATTTTTTTATCAATTAGTAATGAATATTTAATATTATTAAAACGTAAATAATAAAAATATTATATAATGGTGATGGGGTGATGAGAGAGAAAAAGTAGTTGGGTGGGATAAAAAAGTAGTTGAGTAGGTAAAAGTAGTTGGGATGATTGAAAAATGGTTCATGGTTAAGGAGATGAGTGGGGAAAGATTGTAGGATGCTATTTTTTAGAGAGAGAAAGTTAGAAAGAGAGTGGGATGATTGAGTTTTTCACTCATGAGTAATGGTGCTCTTACTTCCTTGTATTATTAAGTCAGTAATGTAACATGTGTTCACCTTAAATTCTTAATTCTTATATTGTATGATTGATGTCGTTGATTTTTTATTCATTAAATTATGAAGTAATTTTTTTAAAAGTCTATGGTATCTTATTTTTTTTTAACCAATTTTAATATACAGAGCATACATATAAACATATATATATATAAGACTCAAGACTTATTATTACGGAAGACTTTGGCAATTTGGCAATTTGGCGTGGGTTTAATGTGTAGGTTTTAGGTGCTTATATTTTGGCTTGGACATGATTATATCAATTATGGATGAAAGCTTCAAAGTGGATGAAGTGTTTTACATGAAATTGTTATACATCTTTTTGAGTTTTGTAACTACTAGATTACTATTGTTGATCCCTGAGTTATACTAGAATATATATTAAGGGCCCACATTTATCAAACTGTCCCGGGCCTAGAAATTATCAGGACTGGGCCTGCCTAGATCATAAGGAAAAAGGAAGAAAAATATAATAAAAAAGAGGAGAGAGGAGGGTATGGTCAGATCGTTGTAACTTGTAACGATCTGATCAAAGGTAGATCAAAGCAAAAAAAAAGCTGGAGGTAAAAAAAAAGGAAAAGCAAAGTATATGACACATGCCACAATGGGAGTAAAAAAAATATTATTGGCTCCACACCGCTGTCACACTTTATCCATCCAGGCTAATATAACTCCAATCTCACGATTCACATATATTCAGAATTTTGTATTGTTGCAAATTTTTGCAACAACTTTTTTGAGCTGTTAATTTCTTTTTTAAAAAATAAAAAATATATCAATGTTTATATATTTTTTGTCTACAAATATAGACCAATATTAAGGTACTTCCACAAATCTTATATTCAGTTAATTTTGTTACCGAAAATTATATTATTTCCTTTTAACATTTATCCAATCTTACAAAAATATATTTTCTTATACAGATAAAATTAAGGATAGAAAATATATAATGGGGTATGGTAAAATATAGGAGATAGAATGTGATGATCAACAATATATATCATCCATTGGGGTAAGCAAATGATGGTAAAATCGATAGTGGATCATGAATGATCTGGAAGAGTAAGAAAGTAATAAAATAATTGATGATCTCTAATTTGGGATCATCAATTGGACATCCTCTAAGATATAGACAACCCTCTTCTATTGTTTTTTTTTTTGGAAGAAAAATGGACACATACAAAGTTGCAAGATGTTATAAAAGTGTAGGCCACGAATCGACTACTAATTAATCAAGCTAAGCTTGACCTAGTAGTAAGGAAATAATCTTCTAACCTTAAAATTGGTTGTTCGATCCCCACTAGTGCAGTAGCGGATCAAGAATTTTCAAATAAGGGGTAGTGTAAATAAACTTGGTCACGATTTTTTAAAGGCAAATGCTAGCTATGGGTGTTCCTAGGACGGTGGATAAAAACTTATATTAATATATTATTCTTATCCAGCTCCCCGGGACACACGTTAGCAGGATCATATTTACAAATATTATATTATTCAAAATTTAAGGTCATAAATACCAAAATATGAAAATAAATAAATATTCCATATACAGTTGCATTCTCTTCCAAAAATATGCGTCTATTTAGAAATGTTCAGCAATTTAAATCCTATTCTTCTATTTTTTGTTTGTTGGTGTGATTTATGACTTTTGAGTACAAATAAATACTATACTTAAATATTACACTCCTTTTACTTGGTTTCATTTCTTCGAGGTTTCATACTTTTTCTCTCTCCTCATTTTTAATTGCTTTGTCATTATTGTTTCCTTCTTCCTCAACCTTATTCTGATATAATATTCACATTTTGTTCCACTTTGGGGGTAATGTAGTACATCCTCTTCTGAATCTGCGAGTGCACTAGGGAAATTTTGGGAGAGTGTTTCCTCTTACCACCCCCACACTCAACGTATTTGCCCACAAACCTAGGTCGGGTTAACCTGCGAAAGGTTACAGTCTGACAAGGCCCTTTATTTTCCCATAAAATCCCAGTGGGGGCCAAAAAAAGAATAGACTCCTAACTTTTTTAATACATACCCTGCTTTCCTTCATTCATAGTCAATTTTTTTAGAACCTAAATATTTATCTACTTAGTCTTTAAAAAAAGAGGTTTGCTATTTGAAGCCCTAAAATTTCTTATTAATGCCCTAAACATGTATTTTTATACTGTATTTTATACTTTTTTAATACTTCTCCTTCTTCCTTCATTTTCATGCCTTTCACCCACTTTCATACCACCATGGACGCCCCACCCAGAAATTGAACAACTTTCTTCTTGTCATTGTCAACTTTCTTCTTCTACCTTTCTTCTTGTCAAATACTTCCAAATGAAAGTAATTAATCTGCAAAGTAAATCTCACACCAAATTTTTCTTCCACTTTGTTCACCACCACTAGTCCACCGCGCCCACAACCCACAAAACAAAATTCACATCCACAAACATGAATCCAACAAACAAAAAATAAAAGATCTGAATTTATGAGAAACAAAAATTGAAATTTTTTTTATGGTGAGTGTCCATGGTGGACGCCCCACCACAGGCGTAAGCGTCCATGGTGGACGCCCCACCATAGCCGTAAGCGTCCATGGTGGACGCCCCACCACAAGTACAGGCGCCCACCATGGACGGTTGTGCCTATGATGGGGCGTCCACCATGGACGCCTACCATATTTTTTAAAAAAAAAATTCAATTTATGGGTTTCTTCTCTCTGTTTTTTCTGCATTTATCTGATTTTTTTTTTAAGAAAAAAGGGAGGCGTCCACCAAGGACGCCCCACCACCAGTGGAGGCGTCCTTGGCAGGCGCTCCACCACATGGTGAGGCGTCTGCCAAGGACGCCTCCACCGGTGGTGGGGCGTCCTTGGTGGACGCCTTCCTTTCATTTTAAAAAAAATTCAGAAAAAAGGGGTTATGGAGAAATCATTTGCTGTCGGAAATGAGTGTTGCCGGAAATGAGTGTCGCTGGAAGAAGGAGAGAGAGGGGGTGAGGTATGGGAGTGATGAGAGAGAGAGGGGGTGAGGTATGGGAGTGATGAGAGAGAGAGGGGGTGAGGTATGGGAGTGGGAGGGTGAGAGAAAGTAAAATAGTATAAATACAGGGCGTTAGTAAAAAATAATAGGGCGGCGTTTAGCAAACCAGTAAAAAAAATTACGATTCCAGATGACATGTATCATTTACGGTTGTCTTACATATACTACACACTTTTCTTTTCCTTGCTTCCTCATCTTTTCTCTTGGTCTTTGTTGTATGTGTTGCAACGAACGCAATAAAGCTGCAAAAAATTAAAGAACAATTGAGACAAAGATTTAACATGGTTCACTAATAATGTGTTAGTTACGTCCATAAAATAGGGAAACTGATTTTATTAGGTTTAGAAGAGTGAATACAAATTACATAATTATATAGAGACAAAATTTAATTATACGATTTATATAGTACCTAATTGACCTAAAAAAAATGGACCTATACCGAACAATTGACACAAGTATTTAACTTGGTTAATCCTAGTGCCAGATCATTCAAGGCATATATCAACATACGTTCTCACGTTCTTTCATATTGCTATTTTCATAGTAAATTTTGTTTGATCTAACTTAATGTTTCCTTCGTTCCCAACTAAGTCTTATGCTGAGTAAATTGACACCATTTATCAACCAAGTTTGACTTATTTTTTTCTGTATTATATAAAGAAAAGCATAGTCAAATAATTCGTCTTAATGCATACTTTCAAATTATAAAATTTTTGTAATTTTAAATTTCGAGCAATTCAAGATATTAATGCTCTAAGAAATGCATTGGGTTACATGAAAACTGAATGTAACACTTATTTAGAAATGGAGAAAATATGTACTTGTTGACTATTATTGTAGGTGACATATGACTTCAAACTAATGAGTTAGTTTTAGTTTTTTTGAAAGATAAATTTCATTAATTGGAGGCCAAACGACATCTACAATAGGTATTAAAGAAAAACAAGATACAATCAAACAAAATCAAATCACATTTGTCTTCGATGAAACTACAATGGACCATATCCAATATTGTGGCGCAAGTCCCTTGTATTTGTTGTCTGAAGCAACTATTAATGGAACCGTCTATCACGTTGACATAGTTTGGAGAAGAATATTATTGATCTACCCATATTGACCACATCTGAGCTTCCAATATATTCATGTTGATAGTCTTGAACTTCTACCAATGAGAACAATTTTCTATACTTACAAATAAACAAACTGGACTCACAACTCGCACAGAGGAGAAGGAGATCGCCACAACATAGAAGACTCGACTTCCTATAGAAGGTTACAAGAACTCTCATAAAAAGAGACTAACTTATCAACAAAATAAAAGGACAAACTAGAAAGAGAAAACAAGCTAAGAGAGGAAAATGGACTTATAAAATGTGAATGAGTGAGTTTTAGTTTAAATATAAGTTACTATCCTTTTTAGCCCCTAACTAATGAATGGAAAGGGGAAAAAAGGGATGGTTAAAGAGAAAAACTAGGTTTAGGATTGAACATAAAAAACAATCTAATACTTATAAAATGTGAATGAGTGAGTTTTTGTATAAATATAAGTTACTATCCTTTTTTTCTACTGATGCAAGATGAAGTATTTAAATTTTGTTTAAAGAAGTATCTTTAGATAAAATGTTTAAAATTTGTGTAATAGTACTACTCCATCTTATAATAAATGTAGCCGCTTTAATATGCGAATGATGATAATTTGATAACAAAAGCTACAGACATAGGGGTGAAATTATGTGACAATGAGTCATTATTTGAGAACATCTATTAGATATATACGAGAATAGATTTATGTTTAAAACATATGTAATGTTTTCTTAGAACATATGTAACTGTTTTTTTTATAGAAACATACTTAATTTTTTAAGGGAAAATACTTCACTTCATAGAACATATGCAACACTTTCAAAACAACATAGGTTATAGGTTATAATTTTTTATGTTCACCGTATTTTTTTAAGGAAATTGAGTCATATGTAAAGCTTAATATATGATTTAATAGATATCATTGGACAACTGACGAGGTACAGTGGAATAACTGAAACTACTGAATCCCGAATGATGACTATTGAGTTGGTTGATACATAGTAAGTTATATGGTAAACATTTTAATTGTTATTTAAATAATAATATTTTAAAGAATATTTTGTACATATGTGTATTAATATATATTGTTATTTGTATGGATGTTATGTTTAGTAATACAAGTTTGACTTGTGTGCTTTGACAACCCATGCTGACGAGATGACTCAATTTCTCAAAATCGAAGGAAGTGATGGCGTTATTATTGCCATCATACAGTTCGGAAAAATAGCTAACTTTCATGGTTTGTTTAAATTTTATCCATTTATTTTATAATTCATTTCTCTATATATTAATATGTATTAAATTGATTATATTATGTTTCTTGTAAATATATTGAATTTTTTAGGAGTGCTACGTGTTTGCACTTCCCGCTATGCTTCAAGATTGTTCATTAATGACGATATTCCTGAAATTAGCAACTTCAAGAATTGGTTGGATTTCGATTATATATATATATATTTTTAATATTCAATTGTCAATATATATATATATATATATATTATATATATATATATATATATATATATATATATATTAATTTTATATTTATATTGCTATGTTAATATATATAATAAAAATTCTGTAGCTTTCCTTCAAGTGGTGAACAAAAGAGTGGACAATTGACACAATTATCTAATGACACAAATACTTTCTAAAGGAGTAATCAATCAAGGATATATCTGATCTACTTGAGATAATAAGGTTATTGAATGTGTACTTTTCTTATCTTTTAAATAAGTTTATTTAGTATTATTTATGAACTCATAAAAATGTATCCTTATATTTGTTTATTATAGGCTGGAATATGTGTTAGCTTGGCAACTATTGAAGATATTGATATTCAATATAGTTGGTACTATGATGCTTGCAAAAGATGTAATAGTGGATTGGTTAGAGAAGGAGATGTAACTCGATGTAGGAAGGAAATCATGTTGAAATCAACCGTCCCAAGGTAGTATGTATTACATAATTTAATAAATATTTTATATTAGTTTTATAATAAACGAAAATAATAATATAAAATTTCGTTTGGTTGTTATATATTTTCCACGAATATTTAATATAATAGGTTCAAGATCAAGTTCATCGTATCAGACAAGACTGCCGACGCTTCTTTCTTAATGTTTGATAAAGAAGTATGCAATTGGTTGGTAAGACGGCCAAAGAGATACTAGACTTGCAAGACAAGGTTATTATGAATTACTTTAATTCATTAACAGTTTTTTATATTTATTTAATTCAATTAATTATTAAATTTACTTATATATATATTACATTATTTATCTTAAGGATGCTGAGAAACAACATTTTCCGAGGATTTCAAGTTTTTGCTTGGTAAAAGATTTTTGTTTAAAGTTAAGGTTCCACATAACAATGCCATAGATGAGAATTCTACCTACACCGTTGTAAGCACAACTGATGATATAAGTGTGATTGACAAGTGATGGACTTTACATAAAGATTGAGGTAATTACAACATGAACAAATTATTAGAAGAATTAAATTGAATGAATTTAATAAGGTATATTCTTATATTAATTTTTGTTGTTTACGTATTTTCTTTTTCATAGCATGACTTTATATGAAGAAGCAAAATGAGGCCGAAAGTGTCAAAGATGGTGGAGAAGAGAAGGTATTTTGAAATTCAAATTTGTAAATTTTAATGAATATAGTTTTAATTATAATATTTAAATAAGTTTGGTTACTTTTTTTTTTACATCTCCTTCTCTAATTAACCAATGAACGTTTCATATTGTAATATGTAAATTTTACTAACATATTAATTTCGAACTTACAGGAATTTATAAATTCTGAAGGTGAATCATCGGCTTCTCAAATAACACCACAAAAACGACTTATCAAGTTGGAAAAAAATGGAGAGAATGATAATGACAAGTCTCCACTTGATATGCAAGAATCTACTACAAAGAAGCTTAAGGCCATTCAAGAGTAGTGGATGAGACTATTTCGTAGTATTTAAAGAAAAATTCCGATTGTGGATTATTTATTTCAAATCTTTTTTCAATAACTGCTCCGTTCATAAAGAACTATATTATTGTGGTTGGTTAAAAAATAATTTATAATATTTCATATTATGGTTTACTTGGATGCTATATTCATATTTTTTTTTTTGTATTCATTGATTGTCTAACTAACTATTTTAAATATTTTCAGTAAAAATACATACATACTCATTAGTCTTCTTATATAATCGTCTGATAATAAATTATGTATACGAAAACATAATCAATTTAGATATATAATTAAAATAATAATTTTAATATATAATTTTTACAACTTTGATAGGTTTCTTATAGAATTGTAGGACATGATTACTATTAATTGAATAAGTGTATTTAAATAAATGATTATGTGAGATATGTTTTTCTGATTTGTAATAAATCATATATATGGGGAAAATATGAATCAATATATACTATAGAGGAACATATAACTAACAAAAATATTATTGGTTATCCGAATTTCATTTTAAATAATATATAGATAATACTTTCCTTATAATAGTTATTAGAATAAGTTTAATTTTGGTAAAAAAAAGTATACGTTTAACTTTAGGCCTTAAGTAAATAACTATAATTACATATATATATATATATATATATATATATATATATATATTATATATATATATATATATATATATATATATATATATATTGTATTAGATCATATATTATTATCAAATATTGTTAGGAAAGTATATTTTTTCGAATATTCATTATTCCGAAAATTTCTACACTAAAATCATGACCAATATACTTTGAGTTATACTCCCTCCGTTTCCTAAAGATCTTCCTTGTTACTGTTCCTACAGATACCAAGGAGAATCCATTTGTGTGGGGTGTGGGTGGGTAAAGTAGGAGAGAGAAAGGGGTTAAGATAAATAAACAAATATAAAGGGGTTAAAGTAGGAGAGAGAAAGAGAGTAAAATTGAATTAATAATGTAATGGTGGACCATATGATAGGAACATGAGAGGGTAAAAAGGAGAAAATATTTTCCAAATAAGGAATAAAGTAAAAGAGGGAAAATCTTTTGGAAACGCACTTAAACGGAAAGAGGGAAGATCTTTAGGAAACGGAGGGAGTATATAAATCAGTTCATTAAACAATTTAATAGATTCAAAATTACCTCATCACTTTAGGTGTACAATAAACTCATTATTATTATTATGAAGCGTAAGTTAGAAAAAAAATGTCTACTAAAATGTCTTCCCCAAGAAATTCTTATAGACATAATTTCACGTCTTACAGCTATTTCTATTGCTGATTTGTTTAGGTGCAAGATAAGGTATGTTATATGTTCAACGATTGATTGAGATTTTGTTAAATTACATATATATAACATCTATATAATTATTATTCTTTATTTCTAAATGTAGTTGCAAGACACTTAATGATATTTGTGACGATGAAAAAGTTCTACAAAAAGTATCTATTGAAAGCTTGCTAAACTTATCATGGGATTACATCGATAAGATTGATTATTTGTTTACACGATGTTTGGAGTGTAAAAATCTTGAGGCTATTGTACGAGTTGGAATGGTAACTGTTTTTTGGTAAATTAATTATATACATCAGTTAAATGATTTGTATACATTATGTTGATAATTAATTTTTTTTATTAATTCTTCCAGGTACAATATTTTACTCAAATGAAGATAAAAGAGGGTATTGCAAGTTTTAAAAAAGCATCAAATGAAGGCTATTTAGTTGCAACCTAATTACTGGGCCTAATAAATCTATGCAGTGAAGATGTGAATTTTAAGGAAGTTGGTTTTAAAATGATACCAGATACACTAATTAAGATGGGAGTGGAAAGGATTGTCCAGTGTCGGCAGAAAATTCGCTATCATTTTTCTACAATATGGACAGAAAATAAAATTACTATTCAGTCAGATTCATTTGTATGCTATAACAATATAAAATATGAGGTGAAAAGGAACCTTTGGGAAGGTGATAATTACAACTATGAAGTTTCATATGAACCTATCATACTATGTAATGCTTGCAAATGTGATCGAGAACTTATCTTCTTCCTATCATTTACTCCCTCCGTTTCCTAAAGATCTTCCCACTTACTGTTCCTACAGATACCAAGGAAAATCAAGTTGTGTGGGGCATGGTGTGAGTAAAGTAGGAGAGAGAAAGAGGTTAAGATAAATAAACAAATAAAAAGGGGTTAAAGTAGGAGAGAGAAAGGGAGTAAAATTGAATTAATAATGTAATGGTGGACCATATGATAGTGACATGAGAGGGTAAATAGGGAAATTTGTTTTGCCAAATAAGAAATAAAGCAAAAGAGGGAAGATCTTTTGGAAACACCCTTAAACGGAAAAAGGGAAGATCTTTAGGAAACGGAAGGGAGTATGTCATAATAATATTTAGATATTTATTTTTTAATAAAGTTTATTATTATATTGTTTACGTATTGTCTCCATATTGTGTCATTAATAATAACGTAACTTTCAATTAAATTTATTAGTTAGTAAAAAAGTATTAAAATTGTTTAATATTTGATTTGATTAGTATCCGATTTTTTCCATGTCCAAAACAAGTAAGTAAATGTAAAAAACATCTGTCAATTACAAATTTCCTTTTTCAAATTGATTTTGAATAAGTCATATATTTAGTTAACATAAGTATAATTGCACATTTTTATAATTTCACAATGTTAGGATATATTTTATATAGGAAAAATCAAGATTCACAAAATCAAATCTTATGACAATGTATTTATTGCAGAAAATATCGTGTAATATACGTTTATTAAGATTCGTAAAAAGCAACATATATATAATGTGTTCTCGATGCCTAAATGTATTGTACTTAAAAATAAGTTATTTATACAACTTATATGATTTAAAATTTTATAAAGCCAAATAGTATAAACTATTTCTTAGTATGAAGTCTGAAAATATATTTATAATAGTTCGCCTTCCCACAGAAATTGTTTTTGATATTATTTCACGTGTTGGAGCTAATTCTATCAGAGATTTATTTAGGTGCAAAGTAAGGTACGAACCATGTTCAACAAATTATTCATACGTTTTTAAATTATTTATAAATAATGTCTACAGATAATCATTCTTTTGATATAGTTGCAAGACATTCAATATTATTTGTGAAGATGACAAAGTTCTACAAAAGTTATCAATAGAAAGCTTGCTAAGCGTATCTTGGGATTACATTGATAAGATGGATTTTTTATTTACACGATGTTTAGAGTGCAACAACATTGAGGCTATTGTTCGAGTTGGAATGGTAATTTTTTTACAATAATTTTTTCATAATATTTATAAGTTGATAGGCCTTCACATTCACATTATCAAATAGATGTTAATTGATGTTTTTGCAAGTATATTTTATATTGGTTTATTCATATATCTACATGTTTTTTTTTATAGGCATACTTTTTTACTGAATCGAGGATAGAAGATGGTATTGCATTTTTCGAGAAAGCATCAAATAAAGGATATTTAGTGGCAACTTATTTGTTGGGACTTATATATCTTTGTAGTCAAGAAGCGAGTTACAAAGAACTTGGTTTCAAAATGATACCAAGTACGTTAATGAAAATGGATTTGAAAGAGATTGTAGAATGTAGGAAGAAAATTCGTTCTAATTTTTCGGGAGTATGGATAGAAAATAAGATGTCTATTGAATCAGGATTTTATTTATGTGATAGAGAAGAAGCATGTAATCTGGATAGAAATCTTTTTGAAGATCATTAATGCTACTACGAAGTTTCAGATGATCATAGAATAGTATGTGATTCTTGCAATTGTAATCGAGAACTTATGTTCTTCTTATCAATTATGTATTAAGTATAATTATATGTTCTTAGTTCTAATATAATGATTTAATACATTAATAATTTGTGTCTCCAAAATGTATTATACCGGAAGTATGCTTGTTATTTTAAACATTTTTACATAGTTTACGTTTTATCCTCTCACCCCTTATTTCAATATAACTTTGAACTAATCATAAAATAATGTTTAAAGTCGACTAATATAATATATTGAGGACTAATTTCATTTATTTCAACCTTAATATATATATTCGTTAGTAGTATTATCTATTTAATAAATTTTAAAATTATAATTGGTGTGTATTAATAGGAAGTATGTCAAATTTAAGGTAATATTATCTTATTATATCCATTATGATTCTGATGTTGACAAATAAATTTTTTTTTTTCGAAATTAACCTTCTATATATATTACATGATAATTTAACCTAATTGTAGCTAGGTAATATTTGATAACTAAAATTAAGGCTAAAATCAGGATTGAAATATTTGCCAACTATAAATAAATATGTATTCCTATTACATAATAAATATTATGTATGTCTATCAATTCTCATAGGTTATAATATTCATTCAAATAATATATTAAGATAGCGTATGATTATTCATTTTTAATATTTAAATTCATTCACCAATTTGAAATGAATAATGAAAATGATGATCCAAGTGCATCAAAACAATATCGTCATGTTAAGAAGGGAAGGGGTTCAAAACGACATGCATATCATACAGGTATGTATTCATCTAACCGTTTATAGTTAGGTTTTATATATGAATATATGATATTCCATCTTCTTCCCAATAAATACAATATAACTAATTATTAAATACTAATTAAACTATAATAATTAAAACTAATTATTACATTTAACATTTCACGATATTGATGGAATATCAAATATTTCTTATAAAAACTAATTATAAACAATTTAGTAATTATTTTTTAAAGCAAAGAAAAATAATATATATATAGGATTCTCACCTAAATTCTTCATATATCTTGTGCAATGTGTTATAAAGTGGTTGATTATACTCATGTTATTCGAATGCATATCTACATGAAAATAACAAAAAAATAAAAATTATTTCAATAAAAATTATATTTAAGACTATTAATTACAATTGATGAAGTTTAATTTCAGGAAATAGCAACACTATCTAATGTATATGTATTTTATTCCATGGCAATATGTACTTTATTATTTATACAAGTATTCTTCTACTAAATATATGTTTGATTAGCAGACTTACTCGAAATCCAATCCCATACTTTGTCGCCAAGAATAGAAGAGGATTTTACAAGTCAAGCTCTCATTTAAGCAATATTTCAAATGGTAATATATTTATCATTATTTTATAATTAAATTTCATCATTTTCGAATATGTGTATAGTTGTGACATATTTGATAATTTTAAAATATATAGTTGTGACAAGCTTTGAAACACAAGTGCAATCAAATGAAATCCATATTCACCAATTATATATGCAAGGGGCAATAGGCAAAGAGAGAGGTACAAATTAGCAAGGGAAAACAGGATATATATATATATAAAAAACACAAGTAACAAAATCATAACATGTTACATGGTATGTATTGTTCATTGTATTTGTCTATACATATTTGCTTTTAATATATCATTTAATATTTGTGGTTATGTGAAATATAACATTTTTTTGATTTTTTGCAGATAATGTTAGTCAAGAACAAGAACTACATTTTCATTCTCAAAGAAGTCACATAAGTTGTATTGCTCGAAGAAGTCCTTTATGCGACATATCTAATGGTATTTCTATTGCATAATATTCCCATTATAATGTTAAAATAGTTAAAAGCTCATGAATTATGTTATTTTTTTTATACTACTCTATTTGTAATTATACATGACATACAATATGTTATAGTAATAATAGATGTCATATTTATTCTGTTTTATCTATCGTTAGTTTGAAAACTAATAAAAACAACATTTTTATCCATTTATTGTAAATAAAAAAATTAATTTTTCTTCATATATTCGTTTAGTCATATGGAATCACATTATAATACATATCCTTAACAATTGATTCAAATAATTTAAACTTGCATTGGAAAATTAAAGTTAATCTAATTACAAAAAACAGCACAGAAATTTGAAACGTTCATAAAAATCTAGATTTTATTTGTATTGCACTAATATCTGTTTCTTCAAATTAAAATATGTTTATGTTGATTTATTGTGCATATTTAAGTTTTTCCAATTTTATTTACTCAAGAAAGTATACATATTGTGCATAAAAATACAAAAATAAAAAATTAATACCTTACATGTATTTTCTTGAAGTCTACTAAATCTCCTTTGCAACATACTGACATGCAACCCAGTTTTTAATTTTAACTACATAATTGCAAAATTCGTATAAATAAATATTATAATCAACCTTGGTTAAATATATATTTATGGACAGAAATAAAAAACATTAAATATAAAATTTTACCTGAAATTCAATTCAAGTGAACCGAATATAAAATATACCAACTTATTGTTGATATTCCACCAAGATCTATAATTTTAAAACCAATAAAATCATATTATTATTCAATAGTACACTGTTTTAAATTTAAATTATAATTAAAAAATATTAGGACTTTATTTCTTATTTTCATTATGTTGAAGATAAAATTTTGATTTTAAAGAAATATTAACATGCAATCTAAATACTCAATCACATTTGTAATAATAACCAATAATATTAATAATTATAACGAAAATTTTTTGTAATTATAAATTCATCATGTATAATAAGATCGGACGAAAAAAATTGTTAAAAGAATATTTTTTTCACTTCCTATTAAACTTATGTAGCTTAAATTGACCCATAATTCACAAAATTTTTACATGCAAATCAATATACCAATATAATTTATTGTAGTTATTCATATCTTTTTAAGTAATATCCAGAAATATAAAAAACTGCATATATACCAAAAATATTTGTTTCTTACTTTCATTATATTGAAGATAAAAATTTAATTTTCAAAAAATATTAACATGCAATCAAAATACTCAATCATGTTTGTATTAATAACCAATAATATGAATAATTATAATGAAAGAAAATTTGTAATTATAGATTCATCATGTATAATATTATCGGAAGAAAAAAATTGTAAACGAAATATTTTTTGTCACTTCCTATTAAACTTATGTAGCTTAAATTCACCCATTATTCATCAAAATTTTTACATGCAAATCAAATTTCGAATATTCATTATTGTATTCATTCATATTTTTATAAGCAAAAGCAAAAAAAACTATAAAACTACATATCCATATAACACAAACTATATAAACATAAACGAAAAAAAAAGAATGTTAAAACTTACCAAAAATCTTTAATTTCCATCTTGAATATGTTGAGATGATGACATGCAACTATATTTTCCAAGTAATTCCTCCATAACTAATCAACATTTACTAAATTTCCGAATTGAAACTTCCAAAAAATGGAAATATGTAGCATTTCCATATTATGGTCTTCCGTACATATTTCGAACCAAAGAAATCTGATTTTTTTTTATGTTCTGGGTTGGGGAGAGGACGGGGTGGATTTGGGAAAGCAAAAAAATCAAAAAAATAAAGGGAAAACAAAAATAAAAGTTGTAAAAGTCATGTGCAAGTCACGTGTGTAATGGGTTTAACCTGATATACTAGGTTATCAGGTCACCAGAACCATTTTTGGCAAAGTCATGCAATAGTTAGGTCCAACTAAAAATAATCAAAAGTTGGGACTGATTAAAGAAGATGTCCAATAGTTGGGACTGTTTTTATCAATTTTTCTTATTTATTTGACATTTACTTTAGCCACACAATCTCCTTCTGATATTGCCAGAAGTAACATAAAGCTGATTATGTTAGAAAAAAGAGCTCGAGGTATGCATTCTCTACTTTTCAATGAACTGATTGTATTCGATAATTACATCGATTTGTTTATTTATATTAACTAAAATGCAATAATTAATAGGTAGCTCTATGGTTTCTGGAGACATGTTGGAATTGGCACAATCTCATAGTAATGTTCGATCTAAGAGACATGTGGTTCGAAGTTCAAATATCCTTAAATCAGTTACACGGAGAACTATAAATGGTATTAATTTATTATTTACTTATTTAATATAAGTATGTAATATTTGAAGTACTTTTCACATCATATCTAAAATGTATTATTTTTTTATGACTGTTATATAAAGATGAAAATATTGAATCAAGTTCTCATGACAATCAATACTACCGTTCAAGATGAGTGTGTTACAGAATACGATAGTGACAACGACGTCAATTATATGGATATCGTTACAGGTTGGCATATAATTTTTAATAACTATTGCAAATCATGCGAAACGTCGTACTTATTATTATAATTTGTTGTATTTCTTATTATTTATGTTTATATCGCATATTTATTATTGATTTTGTTTTTTCACAGAGAGCTACTCTGATTTAGGAGACCCAACATATGTCTGTGAGTTTTGTGGCGCGAAAATGTGGTTTGATGAGAGAGTCAACAAGAAAATCAAATAAATCAAGTCAAAGTTTTCGTTGTGTTGCATGCAAGGGAAGGTTCAGTTACCTCTGCTAAAACATCCACCTCAAATTATTTATGATCTATTGAAGAAGAAACATAATAGAAGCAACCACTTTCTTGAATAAAGAGGATATAATATGATGTATCTGTTTACATCAATGGGTGGAAGGATTATTGCCCTACAACTAAAGATCGAGGTGCATAAAATTACAAAATTGGTGGTCAAAATCATCACTTAATAGGTACTTTATTCTGCTGATGGTGCACGACCAAAGTTTTCTCAACTTTACATATATGATACTGAGGATGAAATAAAGAACAGGAAAACAGCTGCAAGGTACAACATAGTAAATGGATTTAAGTATCATTGTAACTTTAATTGTTTTATTTACATATTCCGTTTCAAATTCTAACTTATTTTCATTATGTCTTACCAGTACGTCAAACCCAGACAAGTTTGAAGATCGCTTAGTCGCACAATTAAAGATATGTTAGATACATAATACCTTTAGCTCATAATTTTAGAATGGCTAGGGATAGGTTTGCATCTAACACGTGTGAGAATTTGAAATTAAAACTTATCGGCAAAAGAGAGTCTGATGAAGAACTTACAATTTGCCAACAACAGAAGTAGCTGCACTTATCGTAGGAGATATTGATAGTGCCGACAAAAGAGATATAATTATCGAAGGAAGGGTGGAAAGCTACAACAAATTTCCGAACTTCATCCTTCTTACCTCGCTATGCAATATCCACTATTATTTCCATACGGAGAAGATGGATTTAGAACAGATATTATGCACAGGGATAAGACTCCATCAGACGGTTCAACAGGAAAGAGGTTTAAACTCACAATGCGTGAGTTTTTTGCATACAGAATACAAGACCGAGCTCTGGAGGCGGCAACAATACTATTATCTCGAAGGTTGTTACAACAATTCATAGAGATGCTTACACAATGATTGAAGCTGAAAGGTTGTCTTTTCTTAGACACAACCAACAAAGCTTGAGAGCTGCAATGTCAAGAATTTAAGAGGTGCTGTCGAAGAGGTGAAACGAGGGATCTTCGACTGGAAGTCGTATAGTATTGCCATCTTCCTTCACAGGAGGACATAGTTATATGAGAGAAAACTATCAAGATGCGATGGCTATTTGCAGATGGTATGGTTATCCAGATTTATTCATAACATTTACGTGTAATCCTAAGTGGCCTGAGATTACTAGATTTGTAAAAAAAAGAGGCCTAAGGCCAGAGGATAGGCCAGACATCATATGTCGAGTTTTTAAGATGAAACTAGACCAGTTGGTGAAAGATCTGAAAGATGGCAAAATATTTGGCAGGGTTAGGGCTGGTATGTTAGACATCGTCCTTATTTTATTATTATTTTATTATATGTTATTTTTAATTGGATTGCTATCGTTTATATCTATTTAACTTGAATATCAAAACTATTTTGTTGTCTGCTTATTTTCAGTGGTCTATACAGTTGAATTCCAAAAGCGTGGTTTGCCGCACGCTCATATTTTGTTGTTCATGCATCAGGGAGACAAATACCCTGTTGCTTCAGATATTGATAAGATTATTTGTGCTGAGTTGCCTGATAAATCTGAAGATCCAGAACTATATCAAGCAGTAAGCGAGTACATGATGCACGGTCCATGTGGCTCAGCAAATACAAATGCTCCGTGTATGATTGACAAGCAATGCAGTAAGCATTTTCCCAAGAGGTTTATTGAGGCAACTAAGGTAGATGATGAAGGATATCCAGTGTACAGACGAAGAGATAATGGATCTACAGTTGAGAAGAGTGGGGTTCACCTTGATAATCGGTATGTTGTTTTGTATAATGCTGAATTGCTTCGTAAATATCAAGGACACATAAACGTTGAATGGTGTAATCAATCTAGATCAATTAAATATTTGTTCAAATATATAAACAAGGGATATGATAGGGTTACGGCTGCGGCTTATCAAGATAAACAGAAAGAAGGTGAAGTAAAGAAATAGATGAAATAAAGATGTACTATGATTGCCGATATATTTGGCGTGTGAAGCAATTTGGAGGATTTTTGGATTCAACATACATTATCGAACCCCTGCTGTTGAAAGATTAAGTTTTCATCTACCGGGAGAACAAACCGTTTTGTTTAACGACCATGCGGATGTGGAATCGTACTAGACAGACCTCATATTGACAATACGAAATTCCTACTTGGATGCAATGTAACCAAAAATATGAAGAAGCTAGGGAGCTTACTTATGTGGAGTTCCCTACAAAATTTGTTTGGAAACAGGCACAGAGAGATGGACCCAAGATCTAGAGGTGTCACAATAGGACGAATCTACCATGTCTCACCTGGATCTGGAGAGAAGTTCTACCTTAGAACTTTATTAAATTTTGTAAAAGGCGCGACATGCTACGAAGACATTAGAACGGTTGATGGTGTAGTGTTCCTACATTCAAGGAAGCTTGCTATGCAAGGGGTTTACTTGATGATGACAAGGAATATGTCGATGCAATAACAGAAGCAAGTTTTAGAGAATCAGGGTATTATCTAAGACATTTGTTCTCTATGTTACTATTATCTGGTAGCATGTCGAAGCCGGAGGAAGTTTGGCATAAGACATGGCAGTTATTATCTGATGACATACTTTACAACAGCGTTGTCTTCAAAAAAATAAAGGTAAATAACTACGAAAATATTTTTTAGTAAAAAATATATACTTTTAGCAATTTGCATTCTTAATATAGGTTACTGTTTTGTTTATATGTTTCACAGACCTGCATTTAACCGATGATCAAATCGAATCTTTTGCATTGGCTGAGATTGAAACCATGCTCCAAAGTAATGGTAGCAGCTTGCGTAGATTCAGTGAAATGCCGTTTCCTGATGAACTAATCATGTTTGAAGGACAAAACAAGCTTATAGCAGATGAGCTTTCATATGACATTGAGGAAATGACCGTGGAACACGACAAATTGTATAAAGGTTTAACTGATGAGCAGTCGATGATTTATCGAGAAGTATTGGATGCTGTCTCGAGTGAAGAAGGAGGTCTATTTTTCGTTTACGGCTATGGAGGACGGGTAAAAATATGTTTGGAAAACATTATGTGCTGCAATAAGAAAGAAGGGCGAAATTGTATTGCCAGTAGCTTCGAGTGGAATTGCTTCTCTCCTCCTTCCACGTGGAAGAACAGCTCATTCTAGATTTGGTATCCCTTTGAATGTAAATGAGAATTCTACTTGCGTTCTACTGAAATAAACATTTCTCCTCTTTCTCTCTCTATAATGAGTATTGAGATTGCTTAATTCTCATGGTATCAGAGCAGATTACGTTCCATTTCGAATCTGTTTCTTCAATATTATCAATCTGAAGAAAAATTCTTCAAGATTTCATAAAATTCATTTGAATTCTGTCAAAATTCTTCTTGTTTCTTGACTTGTTTCCGCAATTCTAGTTTGAAATTGAAGAGTTGATAATGGCAGCAAATGAAGAATCTTCGAACAACAATAATTCTCAGTCAAATAACAATGTGAGTTTGTTCTATAATGATCCTTATTACATTTCTAGTTCAGACAACACTGTTAGTAAAATTGTTCCTATAAATTTGAATGGAAATAATTTCTTAAGTTGGAAGCGAAATGTTAGAAGAGCTTTAATGGCGAAAAATAAATTAGGATTTCTTGATGGTTCAATCAAGAAACCTGATGTTACTGATAAAGATATTTCACGGTGGATGAGGAGTGATTATCTAGTTACTTGTTGGTTGATGAATTCTATGGACGCTGATATAGCAGATAATTTCACATATGTTGATAATTCTGAACAATTGTGGTCTGAAGTTTGTGAAAGATTTGGTCAGACAAATGGACCGCAAATATATCAACTGAAAAAGGAACTTGATAATTTGCGACAAGAGAATATGTCTATTGTTGTGTATTTTGGAAAAATGAAGAAATGTTGGAATGAATTACAGAACTTACGCAATTTTCCTACATGTTCTTGTGGAATACTTGTTAAATGTAGCTGCAATTTTATGAAGAAATTGAATGATTTTGATGCTGAGGAAAAGTTAATGCAGTTTCTATTAGGTCTCAATAGTAGTTTTGAGAATGTCATTAGCAACATTCTTGCTACAGATCCATTACCTTCCATCAATAGAGCTTATTATATTGTCCAACAGAATGAAAAACAAAAGGAGATCAGTGGTTTTAATCATGTTAATCATGAGATTAATGCTCTTGCTGTTCAAAGATCACAGAATTATGTTAAGAAAGACTGGAAGAAGGACAAATATGAACATAAGTGTGACTTCTATAAGGGTAAAGGACACACAAAAGATCAGTGTTTCAAGATAATAGGATATCCTGATTGGTATAATCCTAAGAAAAACAACAAAGTTGGTGGGAAAGTAGCTGCAAATGTCACTGCTGTTACAGATTGTGAGTATGAAGATACTCCTTTGGAGTTTATGTCTGCTGGCCCTGGTGAATCTTATGCTGGTAATTCTGGTGCTGCTATGGATTCTGGAATGGTGAGCACCATTATGTAAGAGGTAATGAGAAGTCTGAAAGGCAAGCAACAAAGTTCTGGAGATTCATCTGCATCTGCCTATGCTCACTCTGCCAGGGTTAATAGATGTGATCAGATGATTATTGGAGAATCTTCCAATAATCACAGTTCTTATGCTCATAATGCAGGTAAAATTTCTACTCCCATACCTGATTCTAGTAGTTGGATTATAGATTCAGGGGCTACTGATCACATGACACATGATGCTAGTATATTTTATAGAAAAAGAAGACTTAATAAGGTTCTTGAGGTTGGTTTACCTGATGGTAATTGTAGTTATGTTCATGAAGTTGGGGATGTGATGCTTAAATGTGGTATTATGCTTACAAATGTGTTACTTTTCCTACTTTTACATATAACTTGCTTTCCATAGGACAGTTACTTGTTGATGGTAAAGTTCATGTAGAATTCACACCTACAGAATGCCTTTTCTCTCATCCTAACTCTCATCAAATTCTTGATAAAGGACAGAAACTTAGAGGTTTATATTTCTTGATCTCTACTGCCCTTAGTTCTTCTGTAAAACCTTCTTTTCACAACTCTTTTGCTTCTCATATTTCTACTTCTAACCTTCATATCATGCATGCTCGACTTGGTCATGTCTCTCTCTCTAAAATGAAACATATTCCAGAATGTCAATGTTCACATCTCAGTGAATATTTTTGTGAAGTATGTGTATATGCTAAACATCATAAATCTCCCTTTCCTAGAAGTATGAGTAGAGCTCTCCAATGTTTTGATCTTATTCATCTTGATCTTTGGGGACCCTATAAAGTTAAAACTCTTCTTGGAGCATCATATTTTCTCACTATATTAGATGACCACAGTAGGTGTACTTGGACATTTTTGTTGCAAAATAAAATGCAAGTATTCAAGACCATTGAATCTTTCTTCTCTCAAATTCTTACTCAATTCAACACTAAAATTAAATCCATTAGATCTGATAATGGCACAGAAATAATTCAAGAACAATGTGCTAATTTCTTCCTTTCTCAAGGTGTCATTCATCAAAGAAGTCTAGCAGGTGTTGCACAGCAAAATGGTAGGGTGGAACGCAAACACAAACATCTTTTAGAAGTTGCTAGAGCTCTTGAATTCCATGCTTCTATGCCCAATAAATTCTGGGGAGAATGTATCTTAACATCTACATATCTCATTAATCATCTTCCTTCATCTGTCTTATCTTGGAAAACACCCTTTGAAATATTACATAACAAGCCTCCTGACTATTCATTACTCAAAGTCTTTGGATGTTTATGCTTTGCACATACTAATACTAAAGATAAATTTCAACCTAGGGTTGTTAATTGTGTGTTTATTGGATATTCATTTGGTCAAAAGGGATACAAATTGTATAATCTTGATACTCACAAAGTTTTTGTGTCTAGAGATGTCATCTTTAGGGAAGATGTGTTTCCTTTTCATACATCTCAATCTGATTCTAATCCAAATACTCGCATAGACATGCCTACTGTTTCTTTCAATGATTCTCCTATTCATTTCCATCCACATAGTCCTATTCCTTCAGCTTCTCATCATAGTCCTACTCATTCTGTTTCTACTCACAATTCTGAAGCTTCTAATAATCAATCTTCTTCTATTAATCTTCCTGATAACCACTCTTCTCCTCACCTTATACATCATACTACTTCTCATGGTTCTAGTCCACATGTTGCTGATGATAGTTCTTTATCTTCTCCTATTAATCAAAATACTGACACTATCTCATTACCTACTGATGCTTCTATAGCTGATGTTTCAGCTCCTGTTTCTACCATACCTATTAATCAATCTTCTGAGATTTCAGTTATTCCTCCTAACCTTCACCTACCTATCAGACATTCTGCTAGGATTGTTAAACCTCCCACAAAGCTTCAAGATTTCATTTGTCCCACTATTCCAGTCTCTTCTTCCTCTATGTCCTTTAATGTCACAAATCATTCTCAAGTTGTTGAACCTACTACTTATCATCAAGCTAGTAAATATCCTGAATGGCAACAAGCTATGAAAAGAGAACTTGATGCACTTGAAGCTAATGACACATGGGAATTACAAGCTTTACCTAAGGGTAAGAAAGCAATTGGATCAAAGTGGGTTGGTGGCTACTGGTTATCAACAGGTTGCTGGTGAGGACTTTACTCACACTTTTTCTCCTGTAGCCAAGCTGGCTACTGTGAGAATAATCATTTCTCTTGCAGTAACTAAACAGTGGCCTTTATGTCAATTAGACATAAATAATGCTTTCTTACATGGCTACTTAGATGAGGAAGTGTTTATGAAACCACCTCTTGGATATTCTAAGGCTAAACATGGTGAAGTTTGTAGATTGAAAAGATCTTTATATGGCTTAAAGAAAGCCTCAAGGCAGTGGAATAAGGAGTTAAGTAAGTTTCTGTTTAATCTTGGTTTTGTACATTCTAAGCAAGATTATTCTTTGTTCACAAGAAGTCTTGATGGAGAATTTATTGCGATTTTAGTCTATGTTGATGACATGGTCTTGACTGGAACTAGCTCTTCTCAGATTAGTGCCATTAAACTTGCTTTGTACAAAGCATTCACCATCAAAGACCTGGGTAATTTGACATATTTCTTGGGTATAGAAATCATCAGGAATGAGTCTGGTCTTTTGTTAAGTCAAAGGAAATACATCACAGATATTATCAAGGATTTTAACCTTGAAAACACAAGAGTTGTTTCTTCTCCTCTTCCTAAGGGTCTTGGTTTATCTACTGATATTGGTGAAGTGTTAGAAGAACCAGAAGTTTACAGAAAGCTCACAGGCAGATTGTTATATTTAAATATAACAAGGCCTGATTTGTCCTACGCTACACAACATCTAAGCCAGTTTTTGAGTTGTCCAAGGAAGCCTCACCTTCAAGCTGCCTTATATGTTGTTAGATATTTGAAGAGTACAATAAACATGGGTTTATTCTATCCTACTGTTAGTGATTTGAGATTAACAGCATATAGTGATGCAGATTGGAGTTCCTGTTTGTTCAGCAGTAGATCATTAAGTGCTTATTGTGTTTTTCTTGGATCACACTTGGTATCATGGAAAACCAAGAAACAGAAAACAGTCAGCAAGTTATCTGCTGAGGCTGGGTACAGAAGCATGTCTAGCACTGCTTCTGAACTTGTTTGGGTGGAAGGTCTACTTCAGGATTTAAATGTTAATGTTCCTCTTCCTATTATTATGCATTGTGATAACACAACTGCTCAACATATTGCGCAGAATCCAGTCTTCCATGAAAGAACAAAGCACCTCAAAAGAGACTGTCATTATGTGAGAGAACAAGTTGCATCTGGTTTTATACAAACAGCTCATGTCCCTAGTTCCTTACAATTGGCATATCTGCTTAAAAAGCCTCTCTCTGGTCCTCAGCATGTTTTGTTAGCTTCCAAGCTTGGTCTTGTTGATTGTTCACAAGTCCAGCTTGAAGGGAGGATATGAAGATTATCCTTCTGTAATTAGTAATAAGCTGATGTCTTACTTTTCTGTTATAGTTGTTATAACCAACTCTAACTAACTCTACTATAAATAGTCATTGCTTAGCTTTGTAATGACTTGATGAGTTTATTTCTTTTCTACCGAAATAAACATTTCTCCTCTTTCTCTCTCTATAATGAGTATTGAGATTGCTTAATTCTCACCCTCCAATGGACGATGCCCCTTCTACTCTTGGGTACAATTGCAACGGCCTGAATAGAAGTTGTCAATCTTTTCTAATTTACAGAACACAACCTTACTACAACACCATCTCTCTGATTGCTTCCCTTTTATCCGCCAACGCATCTCAGATATCGGCAATCAACAACAATACCTCAGGGAACATGACCTTGGAAACAAACCACGAGGTGATCGTCCCTGTGATGTGCTCTTGTACAGGTATGTTCTACCAAGCCAACACTACTCATGTTGTTCAAGCTACTGAAAATTACTACTTGATAGTGAACGACATATTTCAAGGTTTGACTACCTGCAATGCTATCCGAGATCAGAAATCGGTTATCAATTTAACCATCAATGAAAGCCTTACTATACCTCTAAGGTGTGCGTGTCCTTCATGGATCCAAGTTGACGATGGCATTTTGTACCTTATGACCGTTGTGGTCCAAGAAGACAACAGTACAATTGCTGATATTGCAAATAAATATGGAGCCGATGTTCGACAAACGCTCATAGCCAATGGATTGTCTCCGCAGGCCTCTGACACCCAACCTTCCACAACTCTTCTTATTCCATTGAAGAACTTAACATACTTTTCCAAAACGAATTATATCAAAAATGATAAAAAGTCATCACAAGTTTTAGTTACAGGTGTTCCGATTATAATTGCAATCTTACTCCTAATAGTTGGTGCCTGTTTTTGTCTCTACCGTCACAAGGGCACAAAAGGCTCCCCAGGTAGTTTAGCTAGTTTTTAATTTATATTGAAGATGTATATTTTTATTATCATCAGTAAGCCAAACGAATTATATCAAGTTACTTTCATAATTCAATTATTATATTATATGCCTATCATTATAGATCTCGAAGAATTCATTGCTGTAGAAGCATTAAAGTTTGACTTCAAGACAATAAGAAATGCAACGGACTCTTTCTCCCAACGAAACAAACTAGGCCAAGGTGGATTTGGTGGTGTTTACAAGGTACAATCTTGCAATCAATGTTAAATCCATTTTGATACCATGTTAGAGTACCAACGTAACCAAAAGGCTAAGTTGATGGTTGGAGGCTCAAAATTGGTTTTATAATCTATCTTTGAACGTGGAACATGGTAGTTGCGCTCATAAAAAAATTAGCTCATTTAATACAGGCAAGATTGGCCTTAACACTAGCAACTATGGACCAGGTGCAAAGCACCACCAACTTTGACTAGTAGTCAAAACATCCTAAACTATTGGCCTAGGTGCAAAGAGTGTCATACATGACGCCAGAGCTAACTTCTCTGTACACAGGTTCACATGAGTTAAGCTTCTAGTTAATGAAAAAATAGAATAAATGTAAGAAAAAGAGGAAAAGGGGAAAAGAATTAACACGGATTCCTTGTCGCTGGCAAGAAAAGTTAGATGTGCCGTCATTTACGACACTTGCTACATCCAAGCTCAAAGTTTAGGGTGTTTTGCTACTAGTCAATGTTGGTGGTGCTCGGTGTACCTGCTCCGTAGTTTGTGCTCCTGAGGCCAATTTTGCCTTTAATATACAATATAATTTGATATTAACCTACGAAACATATGCATCTTTAGGGAAAGCTTCAGAATGGACAAGAAATAGCGGTAAAAAGGCTGTCAACGAACTCAAGGCAAGGAATTGAAGAGTTCAAGACAGAGGTTCTATTTGTTGAAAAGCTCCAACACAATAATTTAGTCAAACTCTTAGGATTTTGCTTACATGGAGAAGAGAAGTTACTTGTCTATGAACTCTTGGCTAATGCAAGCCTTGACAAAGTCCTGATAGGTATAGTTTTATGATACCATTGTTATACTTTCTTCTTTTGCATCACAAAAGTAATAAATACATACATAGGTACCTAGTTACAAAATTGCAAGTTAGCGCAATATTATTTTACATATATATGAAATACAAATTGCAGATCGATATAGAAAACCAACACTAGATTGGGAGACTCGATACAAGATATTACTAGGAACCGCAAGGGGACTCTTATATTTTCATGAAGATTCAAGATTGAAAATTATCCACCGAGATTTGAAATTGAGCAACATATTGTTAGATGAATATATGAATCCGAAGATAGCAGATTTTGGATTGGCACGACTAGTTGCAAGGGATCAGATCCAGGCGGACACCAGTAAGATTGCTGGCACATAGTAAGTATAATTTTTTCATCTTATGGGACTGCTTGACTTCTTGTTGGATTAATGTAAAGGAGACTGTTTAAATGAAGGATACATATGCGTCGTACTCTTTAGTCTCTTTTACTCATGTGCGAAGTGAAAAGTCAAATCTCCCTCGTTGAAAGAATACAAGTAATTTGACTTCGTTCATTAGTGTGAGTGTTGAAGCTATGATGTATAGCGCACACCACATGTGAGTGTCCCATATTGATTAAATAAGAGAGATGAGTTCACTTTATAATGCAAAGGGGTTACTCCCCTTATTGCCATATGGTTTTAAGGTGGAACCTCCTTTGTGTTGTGAAGTGGACTCTCTCTCCTTGTGATGGGTGCGGCCCAGACCCATATTTAACATGGTATCAGAGCCGACGATCTCGGCCCAGGGTATTTGGCCAATTGAATGCAAGATGGAAGGTTTGATCTGTTTGGAGCACGTTGCCCAACAGAATTGTGTCCCAAGTAGGGGCTTGTTGTTGACCTCATGTTGGAAGCCCAAGTAGGGCCAACGAGGTGTATGTGACCTATCCAATTGCAAGTTTAAAGGTGGCACACATGTGAGGGGGAATGTTGAGAGTGTAATCCACATGTGTCCCACATTGAAAGAATTGAAAGTATATGACTAGTATATAAGCTATGGGTTACTCCACCTATCACCATATGGTTTTAGGATGGAACCCCATTGAGCTTGTGTGTGGTCATACTCTTCTCTTGTGCTGAGCCCACCGAGATTTGTCATGGTATCAGAGCCAGGCCCACAGAGGGTCCGTTAATTTATTCTGGGCCAATTGAAAAAGGGACCTCACATGTGAGGGGGAGTGTTGAAGCTATGATGTATAGTGCACACCACATGTGAGTGTCCCACATTGATTAAATAAGAGAGATGAGTTCACTTTATAATGCAAAGGGGTTACTCCCCTTATTGCCATATGGTTTTAAGGTGGAACCTCCTTTGTGTTGTGAAGTGGACTCTCTCTCCTTGTGATGGGTGCGGCCCAGGCCCATATTTAACAGTGAGCACTCCATGATTTCTTTGAAGTGCTACCACTATGGAGCATTATGCTAGAGATGGAAAACCTTGCACGCCACCACTGGCGGCTTAGTATGTATGTAATGCACGAGTAGGGTAATGTGTCCCTTTTTGCTCCTACATTTATACTCTATTATAATTTTCAAACTCTCTTTCGTCTATTATATGTTGTAATTTTTATTTCTTACACTCTTTGAAGAATATTATATATAAAGTTTAATCACTTATTTTATCTCTAATACTTCATCCGGTCCTATTTAATTATAATGTTTTCTTAATTTGTAAGTTTCATATTAATTAGAATATTTTCTTCTTTGGTAATATCTTCTCTCCCATATCACATGGAACTTTTATCTATTTATATGTCTCTCCTCTTCATATGGATTTTTTTTTTAAAACTATGCCAATAGGATATGTTGTAATTATTATAGAACGAAAAAATTACTTTTTTGATGAACAAGTAAAAGTTCTATGCTATCAAGTAAAGATAACAAGATAGGGTTGTTTGTTATGCAAACCCTCTTATATATATGAAGTCCATAAGA
This sequence comes from Beta vulgaris subsp. vulgaris, assembly GCF_026745355.1. Lineage (NCBI taxonomy): Eukaryota > Viridiplantae > Streptophyta > Magnoliopsida > Caryophyllales > Amaranthaceae > Beta > Beta vulgaris. The sequence continues at coordinate 17,706,029 of NC_079209.1, forward strand.
TAGAACCTACAACTACTTTAGTCTTTAGCTGCCTTCTTTATATTGGTTTCTATGAAACTAATCAACTCATGTCGTAGAACTAGAGTTTCTTACAAATGACTTTGCCTACGACAGCGGATATATGGCTCCTGAGTATGCGTTGACGGGGCGATTCTCGATTATGTCTGACGTCTATAGTTTTGGAGTAATTGCTCTCGAGATTGTAAGTGGCCATATGTGTAGCTCGACTACTTTCCCCTATGAGGATGAAAGTCTATGCTTACGAGTAAGTCAATGTTTCGAAGCAAGTATTCTCTATTTATAGATAATCATGTAGTATATATATGCTATTTTAGAAGTCAAATTTTCAAATTTATATTTTTGATCTTGAATAAAAAATATTAAGGATGAAGAACATTTACAACACAAGTACTTATTGGGATGTCGTCAATGATGCAGGCCTGGAGGCTATGGAGAGACGGTGCAATTTTAGACTTGGTGGATCCAAGACTTGATGGAAACTTCTTAAGGGACGAAGTGACAAGATGCGTACATATTGCTTTGCTTTGCATCCAAGAAGACGCAAATAAAAGGCCAACCATGGTTCCAATTGTCTCAGCTCTCAGTGGCCATCAAGTGGTTCTCCCGGAACCAAAACCACCTCAATCTGGTCCACCAACTACTAGCCACTATGGTTCCTACCAAGACGGTCCAAATTCGTCTCTGAAATTTTCCAAAAATAACGATGAACTCACAGAGATTCATCCTCGATAAAGATAAACTCTGAGATGGACGAAAAAAGCTTCAAATATGAAGGTCGATTGTTTTTGTTTTCCTATCGAAATGTACTCCCTCCATTACAAAGTAAATGAAAGATGTTCCATTTTAGAATCTTCTAAAATAATTGTTCTCGTTTGATGATAATAGAGTAGTCATGATTTATGATCAAAGTTTTGACGTCTTCATTAAGTGATTCGAAATAATAGAAGAGTGCATCTATGGTATAACATGTTACACTGTTTCTGTCTAGAAATTAAGGATGCTAACTGCTTTGTTAAGGAAATACCGGGTCAGATCTGAATGTCCTGTGTCAATAGTCCGTACGCCAGAATCCTGCAAAAGGTAAGGTTAGACTGCCCCGGAGGTGGTTCCGGGATCGCCTCTCCGACGCTCAAGTCAGTGATCAAGCTAGAGAGATAAAGTCTAGAGAGAGATGCTCTGGTTTGCTAAGTAAGAATTCAATACCTTCTCGTTGATGAGGGTGTTGGGTATTTATAGTGCTTTGGGATGCCCAGCTGTAGGCCAGCTGGAAGGCACTGATAGCTAGAAGTAGGGGTGTTAACGAGCCGAGCCGAAACCGAACATGGCCAGGCTCGGCTCGGCTCGAGAATTTGAGGGTCCGAGCTCGGCTCGAGCTCGAAAAAAAAAATCGGCTCGGCTCGAAAAAGCTCGAGAATATTTCTAGTACATTTAGGGTTTTTATTTTGATGACAAGAACAGTAGTATTGTAGCAGCAAGATCTAGAATACAATAACAGTAGTATTGTAGCAGAAAGAAAAACCCAGCAAACCTCTTTGTAAATGAGTAAATGAGCTTTTATTTCACTCCTTCATTCCTTGTTGAATGAACTCGTATCATCATTGCACAAGGTTCTTAAAAATTACACATAAAATGCATGAATTCCACTGACTTGAACAAGAACAGTAGTGCTACTTTCACCCCTTTAGTTCCAAATTCATAAACAACCTTCGAAAACCATTAATTATCTCAGACGAAATCATAAAACTTCGAATTCAGATTAAAACGATAACCTTCAAATTCAGATTAAAGCGAAAAACTTCGAATTCATCATACTTTAGCACATAGAAACTTCGAATTCAGATTAAATTGAAAAAAAAAACTAAAAATAACAAAAACTATGAACGTTACAGGTCATCTTGCTCGCCGCCGGAGACGATGCTTCTCGCCGTCGAAGATGACGCTGCTCGCCACCGAGACAAACGACACTCGCTGGTCGCCGCCGTTAAAGCTCAGCGTTCAACTGGTACATAATGGCTATGGAGATTTAGGGTTCTTTGAAAACCCTTGAAGTCTTGAACAGATGTACAGAAAAGTAAACTAAAGAAACTTTTCTTAATTGTTTGTATGTTCAAAATTTTAATTGGGCTGGAAAAAAAGCCCCTTAGTTCATATCTTTTAATTGGTCTAGAACTTTTAAATTGGTAAATATTTTAAAGTGGGCTTGAAATTGAAATTCAAGTTGGGTTAAAAATTAATGTATAAAATTTGTACTTTAAAATTTTTCGAACATGTTTGCGAGCTTTCGAGCCGAACTCTACTGGGCTCAGGCTTGGCTTGTTAAGGTCGCGAGCCGATCTCGAACTCGAGTCGAGCCCTCTCGAGCCGAGCTTTGACCGAGCTTTGACCGAGCCGAGCTCGAATAGTTTGCGAACCACCCTGGCTCATTAACACCCTTAGCTGGAAGAAATCCCCCTAGATGGGCCCCTGGAGTCCTTGAGAAAACTGTTGGGCCTTGATCTTCCTGCAACTGGTTTAGCCTTGGGAATAAGCCCAAACAATTAGCCCCACGCCAGGAATGGGAGATCTTGACATTATCATGAAGCGTCTCCTGTTCGTGGCAGAACCTGGGCCATCTTGTGGTAAGTCCGACCCGGTCTCCAGATGGGAGAAGGGACCAGATCGACCCGGTCTCCAGATAAAGGAAAGGACCAAGCCGACCTGGTTTTGCAAGATAAGGGAGGTCGTGCCGACCCGGTCCCTTTGGAGGAGAGGGGAAGGACGTGCCGACCCGGTCTCTTATGGAGTCAGGGGAAGGGCGTACCGACCCTGTCTTTTTTAAAGGAGGGGGAGGACATGCCGACCCGGTCTCTTATGGAAAGAGGGGAAGGACATGCCGACCCGGTCTTCGTTAAAGGAGAGGAGAGGATGTGCCGACCCGGTCTCCTTGAGGGAAGGGGGAAGGACGCGCAGACCCGGTCTTCTTTAAAGGAGAGCCTCTTTGGGCCGAGTTTGCTGGACGCGGCTTGGATGAGGAGCCAATGAGCCCCATGCTTGTCCGAGCCGGTGCCGTCTCTGGCTAAGTCAATCGGGGACTTAGGAGATTGACTCAACCAAAGAGGAGAGCCTCTATGGGCCGAGTTGGTTGGACGCGGCTCGGATGAGGGGCCAATAAGCCCCATGCTTGTCCGAGCCGGTGCCGTCTCTGGCTAAGTCAATCGGGGACTTAGGAGATTGACTCAACCAAAGAGGAGAGCCTTTTTGGGCCGAGTTGGTTGGACGCGGCTCGGATGAGGGGCCAATGAGCCCCATGCTTGTCTGAGTCGGTGCCGTCTCTCGCTAAGTCAATCGGGGACTTAGGAGATTGACTCAACCAAAGAGGAGAGCCTCTTTGGGCCGAGTTGGTTGGACGCGGCTCGGATGAGGGGCCAATGAGCCCCATGCTTGTCCGAGCCGGTGCCGTCTCTCGCTAAGTCAATCGGGGACTTAGGAGATTGACTCAACCAAAGAGGAGAGCCTCTTTGGGCCGAGTTGGTTGGTCGCGGCTCGGATGAGGGGCCAATGAGCCCCATGCTTGAGCCGACGGTTAGAGTGACCGAGCTGGTGAACTTGAGCTGGTGAACTTGAGCTGGTGAACTTAATAGTCGCCTTAAACCCGAAATGCCACGTGGCAGTCGTGGATTATTGGGGTGCTGGAAAACATGGTGGCGATTCAACTTCTGGGAATCTCTAGAAGCTTCGCGACCCTTCATCTTCTTTAGGGCGCGTCTTTTGGATGTTTGGGCCCTCTGAGAGGCCCATTAAGGAGGCTGAAAGGCAGGTCCCGGTCCATTATCGGACGCGGGACACGGAACCCTAGGAGCTTGCCTATAAGTAGGGAGAGGGGAGAGAGATTTTGCCACGTTCTCCACATTTCTCTGTCTCTAAAATTTGAGTTTTCTGCTTTTTCTCTCTCTACTTCAGAGCTCTTTCTCTCTCTAAGTCCGGGTTCCCCTTTTCTTCGTCCGACCAGGTACGCTTCTATTTTGATTATTCGCTAAGTCTTTTCTTTTTCCTTTTAATAAAATCGGCCGACCCCCTCTTGTTAATAAATAATGGGGAGCTCGTCCGAGTTGGTGACACCTCCTCCTTCACCTCCTTATAATTTAGCCGAGGAGGTGAGGGGAATGGGAATGGTATTGGTGTCAACTTTAATAAGTTGCCTGGATCCCTCGGTTTTGCCTGAGGCGCTTTCCCTCCCGAGTACTCCTTCACAAGTTGAGGAGGAGGAGGCCGAGGGTGTCATCCCCCTACCATGGGAGGTGTCCCTGGCCTATCCCTCTTCGAGGAGTTACTTAGACAAATATTTGTGTGATGGTGTAGTTAGGGTAACTATGCCGGGAGAAGAAGGCGAGGCTTCCATGTCCGGACGATTCGTGTATCCAGAGATAGATCCAAAAGGCAGACCGGGAGCAAAGTTCCCCCTGCCGTCGCTAATAAAGGCCCTGCTGGAGGACCCCCGAGGTCAAGCGGCCAAATTTCAAATAAAAGACCCCTACTTGCTGGTCCGACCCGATGCCAGCCACACTATCCTGGCTCCTCCTCCTGGGTGCACTGCCTTTTATTATAAGGCTATGGAGTTGGGTTTGAGAATCCCCCTGACCCAGTTCGAGAAGGACTTACTGAACGCCTATAACCTGTGGCTGGGTCAACTCTCTCCGAACTCCTGGGGCGGAATTCTGGCCGTCCAGGTCATCTGCGAAATTATAGGCGTTAAGCCAACCGTGACTCTCTGGCGCCATATGTACAAGTTATGTGAGATGATGGCCGGAGAACATGGTCCTGGTTGCTGGTGCTTCCAGGCTCGGCGGGGTTACCGAACCGTTTGGGATCTCCCCTCTTCTCAAAAGGGATTCCGCCGAGGGTTCGCCTTTGTGTACTACGGGGGAGAGTGGGGCATCCCAACTGTACCTCCATCTGCCGAGCCGAACCATTGCTTGAACTTCAAAGTGCCCGAGCTATCAGATGAGGAAGCCGTGGCTGCTTGTTATATGCAATTGGAGGCCAATATAGTTGACGGCGGGGAGGTCTTCGTAGCGGGGAACTGGCTCCCGAGCTGCAAACTTTTCAAGAACGAGAACTTCTTGGCGGCCATGGGTCTGAGTCCAGCCTTCCCTAAGGGTAATTCGGCATAGGGCACTAGTAGAATAAATGCTATTTGCTGCGGTAATATTGCTGCGGTTTGACATGTACGCAACAATATAACACACAAAAAGAAATAAAAAAATAGAAATTGACAATATTGCTGCGGTTCTCGCCCAAAACCGCAGCAATATTATTCAATGGATCAATTTTGAAAAACATCCGCGTTCGTGGTTCTTCGCCCTTCTTCGTCGTCATCCCGAAAATCTCCCTCTCCTCTTCCTTTTCGTTCGTTTATAGTCAGGCTGCGGCTATGCGTATTGTTGTTCACAAGGCCAGAACGTACATCCGCGTCGGTCATTATTCTCCGGTAAGCTTCGTGGTTCCTCACTCGTTCGCATCCTCTCTCACTCGTGTTCGTTCCTCCCTCCGGTCGTCGTTTGCACTCGTGATCCAACACCGGTCGTCACAACACCGGTGCTCGCTTCAGATCTCACTCGGGTTCGTTCGTTCGTGCAGTCCTGCTCCGATCTTCTTCGTCACTGTCAACACCGGTGCTCGTGAATTAAATCTGTTTTTTTTTCCTTTTTTTTTCGTTATTTTTGTTTTTTTTAGATATGTATATTTTTGTGTTCATATTTCGAATTTCTGTTCATTAGGTTGTATAATTTAGATCTGTAGATTTTGTTTTAGGATTTCTGTTTTTTAGATCTGTTTGATTTTTATAATTTCAACACTTATTTTTTTGTTTCTTAAGGTTTCATAACTCTTGTTCTTTAGCTTCCATAGTGCTGTTCATAACAAGTTTAACACTTGTTTTTTTTTTTTTGTTATTTTAGATCAGTAGATTTTTTGTTTTAAGATTTTTTTACTTTTCAATTTCTTAGTTTTTTAGTAATTTGTCATTGTAACTAAGCTGTCAATGTTATGTGTATGCGAAAAAATGTTGTTTTTCTAATAATTTTTTTTCATTTCCAAATTTAATCGCAAAATGCAAAAAAAGGAAATTTTTTTTTTACCTATACCTGTACATATTGCTGCGGTTTTTTTGTTAAAAACCGCAGCAATATGTTATTTATTTATTATAAAATAGCGTATATTGCTGCGGTTTGCCCTAAAAACCGCAGCAATACTACGTGTTAACTAGATAAAAAATTATAATATTGCTGCGGTTTGGCCTAAAAACCGCAGCAATATTGTTAAATATTGCTGCGGTTTTAAACCGCAGCAATATAATTAATACCTATTGCTGCCCTCTTAATTGCTGCGCGCCCAATACCGCAGCAATATGCCACTTTTTAACCGCACCAAATAGCGTTTATTCTACTAGTGGGGGGCCCGATTGACTTTTCGTTTTGTTTATTATGCCCTTCTAACTTTCTTTCATGTTTTTTTAGAAGCTTCCCTTGCATACATTAAAGAAACCGACCAGGAGATGGTCGAACGATTAACCGCTGCTTCCCTGAAGGCCGCTCGGATAAGGGTCGAGATGAAGGCCAACAAGATCAACAAGCCCCCTCAGCCTAAGTTATGAATCCTCTCCATATGATTCATTTTCGTTTAGGCTTTATGGACTTATCAAATTTTGGGATTTTTAGGATCCGTCCAACCCTAAGCCGAAGAAGCGCAAGGAGAGGGCTGAGGAGAAGGTCGAGATGACCGAGAGGGCCTTGGCGAAGGCTCGGGCCGAGAAGGAGGCCTATGCGAAGAAGGCGAGGAAGGAGCCTTCTGTCGAGGTAAACAACCCTCGTCCGATGTCCGGAGATGACAATACTCACATCTCCTTCCATCCGTCTGACTTTAAGCCGGTGGGAAACCCGGGCCATATACCGGCGTCGTCTAACCCTTCTCAGGCCGACCAGACGCTATCCGAGGCACCGATCCCTTTCACCCAATTGTCCAAATCGGACAAGAAGCAAAGGATCAATGATGCCCTGGAAATCCTGTGCACCCAAGCCGACCGAGATCATATCAAGGCGGTCAATGGGAGAAATGAGTCGAGCGAGCTCTTTTGCTCCTGGATGGATGTAAGTAGCTTTGTTCACTTTGTGCTTTACTTTTCAACTTCCATATTTTAACTTGTTTTTCTCTTCGCAGTTTTCTATCCGGATGACCAGGGTGTCCGAGGACCGGCTTGCGCTGGTTCAAGAGGTCCAGGAGCTGAAGGAGGCAGCCAAGACGCACTTCGACGAGCTTTATCAAGCCAAGGAAGCCAAACGGCTGGCCGAGATGCGACCGGACGAGGCCAATGAGAAGATCAACAAGGGCGAGGAAGCTTGGAAGAAGGAGCAGGAGGACTGGAAGAAGGAGAGGGCCGACTTGACAATGGCCAAGAACAACGCTGAATCGGCCAAAGCTACGGCTGAGTCTGAAGTGGCTCGGATCCAAGGCGACTTGGACAGAGTTAAGTTCAAGCTGAGCACGATCGAGGCACAGCTGATGGAGGCCAAGGCGCAGGCTTCTCGATTGCGGGATGAGTGGTTTGCCGAGTAGCACGCCTCGGAGGCCTGTGATGAGTTTTGCAACGACGTTGGCCAAGTATCTCACAAGATGGGTGAGGACGAGGCGTTGCTTAAACTCAAGGTCCCTCTGGCCGACTCATGCCCATCGGCGGACTGGAACTCTGTTTGGTCCCGCTATCATGAGCTTGCTGCTCCCGGGCGTCGTAGCCCTGGCTGAGGCACTTCTTGTTAAGAAAGTGCCGGGCATCCTTGGGCTTCCGATCCGCGCCCCCTCTTGGGGATTTTGATACGTGGGTCTTTGCGTGCTGACAAGCCGACCCCTGACGAGTCGACTTCTCTTTGTCTCGATGACTTGGTTCCCTCGCATCGGATCATGGCTGGCTAGGCTGATCCCGATTGGAACGAGAGTTGCGCTCTTCCCTTTAAGAGCGGGCTACAGTATGCTCTCTGTGCTCAGGTTGATTAATGGGGATGAGCTGGTGCTGCCTCTGCTGAAGCATGGCCATCATGTCAATCATACCTTTTTGGAAGGTTTCTTGGAGCTGGGCCGTGATAAGAGCAATGCCGGCCGCGAAGAGCGGTTGAGGGTCGACATTCAGTATTTGCTGAGAGGCTGACCGGGGGTCCAAAGTTTGAACGGTGGGCGACTGCCGACCGGGCGATGGGACCTGCTCAGCCTCCCTGTTATGTGGGGGTGAGTGGCCTCTCTCCGGCCGAGGAACCTGGTCGGAGGTTTGCTTGCCGCGGGTGTTATTTGTTGGTGCCATTGCCGATTGGCGTTCGAGGATTGATGATCGAAGCTGAGTAGCTACTGAGGTAAGTCTCAATAAGTGGTGGCGAAATAACTTTTCGTACTATCCCCACAGACGGTGCCAAACTGTTTCTGTCTAGAAATTAAGGATGCTAACTGCCTTGTTAAGGAAATACCGGGTCAGATCTGAATGTCCTGTGTCAATAGTCTGTACACCCGAATCCTGCAAAAGGTAAGGTTAGACTGCCCCGGAGGTGGTTCTGGGATCGCCTCTCCGACGCTCAAGTCAGTGATCAAGCTAGAGAGATAAAGTCTAGAGAGAGATGCTCTGTTTTGCTAGGTAAGAATTCAATACCTTCTCGTTGACGAGGGTGTTGGGTATTTATAGTGCTTTGGGAGGCGCAGTGGTAGGCCAGCTGGAAGGCACTGATAGCTGGAAGAAATCCCCCTAGATGGGCCCCTGGAGTCCTTGAGGAAACTGTTGGGCCTTGATCTTCCTGCAACTGGTTTAGCCTTGGGAATAAGCCCAAACATACACCATAGCTTATTAATGGACACACCTAGTGTATTCCTACTGCTGCCACTCTGGATTATTTCCCTCACAACATAATACCCGATTATGTTATAAAGAGCAGGTGACTTGTTGTTGTTATAGCACACAACTATAAATAGTTGTATTGTTGTTCTTATAGCACACAACTATAAATAGTTGTATTCTTATTGTTGTGCATATACATGTTATGTTTTGATGATGAAAAATAATATAATATGTTATAGTATGAAAGTGAGTAACAGTTACAACAAATGCGTGAAGAAAGGAATTGATGCATGAAGAAAGGAATTAATAAATGAAGACTTTGAGCAAAAGAAGAATCAAGAATGAAGTCCAAGTTTATATGTTCCTTAGAATAGTTACTTTATATACAAATGTAATATGCTTGAATAGGTGATATGCTATGTGCTAAATATAGAAATATAAAATTAGTATAATTATTATTTTCTTAGAGTTAAGGAAATAAATAATTGTATTAATATTATATGTCTATAGAAAAAGGAGATTAGTTTTTGAAATAAAATATAAGATTTTCATAAAAAATTTAGAAAAGAATTTTATAAAAAACGTGTTTTAGAAAAGAATTTTATAAAACGTGTTTTATGAAAAAGTTTTATAAAAACGTGTTTTAGAAAAGAATTTCATAAAACGTGTTTTAAAAAACAAGTAAAATAGTTTTCTAAAAAGATTTGGAAAATACTTTTTGATAAAAACAGAATTTGAGTTGAAAAGAAAATCTAATATGGAAAACTTTTCTTTTTGAGATTAAAGATAAAGATGGAAAAAGATAAAGTTTGTTTTTCTAAAAAGAGAATTATATCCCTTAAATTAAGGATTAAAAGATATCTTTGAAGGATGGTCGTCCAAACCATATCCTATAAAAGGGTTTTATAATTCACTTTTAGATCTCACGTTTTCAGAGAGAAAAATCAGAAATATTAAGAGCTGAAAACAATTTCCTAACGCACAAAGTATAGCACTGTTCGAGTCAGTTCAAGTAACTATTATACGATGTAATTGTCCTCTAATTGCTTGAATAAGAAACACACGTTTGAGGATTCTTTCTTTCTGTAATTTCACTATTATAGAGAGTGTCAACTCTTAGAGTTAAGAGTTGGTTAGCACTACTAGGGTTAGTAGTGAGGGAGTCTTATTGTATCAAGAGGTTGGTATTTTAATATTCAAAGAAATAAAGAGTTTTGTTTCGTGTGGACATAGATCTCAGAGGTGAGATTGAACCACGTTATATTCTGTGTTTGTGCATCAAATTCCACATAATTTAAGTTTTAGTTTTGCAAAAACTCAAATCGGAGATTTACGATTAGTTCGCACAGTGGCTGGCACTGTGCAATAACAAAGGTTTTGCGAAAATCGATCAAATTTCGTCACTCAATTCAAGCCCCCCTTCTTGAGTGTCACCTTGTATTTGTATTTCTATAATGGAGTTTATTGATTCTATATCAAGGTTTACTTGATAACATGGTATCAGAGTTGGTGTTTTCGCGCCATTCTTTAACACTTCGTGAGAATCAACTGTATTCTTCTCTGAATCATCTTAAGTGAAGCTAGATTTGTGTGAAATATGGTTTTCTTGTGAATTAATATCGATTATTGAAATCTTCATGTGATTTGAGTTGATTATTGAGTTTCCTTGTTGAGATTGTTGAAATTGTTGAAAAAGTGAATTGTGAAATTGTTGTTTTTGCGCATTTCTAGTGGAAATTGTTTGATCAGTTCATGTTATCAACATTTGGTGATTGTTTTGTTGATTTCTTGGTGAAATTCTGTTGGAATTTGGTGAAATTTTTGTTGAAATTCTAGCTAAGAGCTTTGTATTTTGTGTTGATTCCTTCAAAATTGCTTAGATTGATTCGTTTCTTTCTCAATTCTTGATTTAATCTTATAAGTCATTCATCACTCTTTCTTTCTTGAAAATTATCACAAAAATGTCTTCTGTTCAAATACCTCAAACACTTGAACCTACATTTGTCTTAAGAAGTGTGTATTACATCCATCCTTCTAATTCATCTAATACAAAGCTAGTTAATGAACTCTTTTCTGGAAACAATTATGGACACTGGTAATGTTCCATCATGTTAGTGTTATCATCTATAAACAAACTTTATTTCATAGATGGATCTTTAGAAGAACCTGATTCATCAGATTTAAAATATAAAGCTTGGAACATATGTAATGATCATATAGTAGTTGGTTGGTTGTTGTGTTCTTTGGAAAAATAAATTGTCAAAAGTGTGTGGTATTATAAGAAGGCTAGGATCTATGTAAGGATTCGGAAGATGGGTTTGGTCAAGCATCTGGTACTCAACTGTTTTCTTTATAGTAACAAATCTTTGAGATGCAACATTAGAACTCCTGCCAACTTGTTCCCGTGACAATTGTTCTTGTGCTTTAACTAAGAAAATGCTTAAGACTCGTGATCAAAGGCTTATGGTGTTCTTGATGAAACTTAATGAAGATTATGTCCAAGTTAGGACAAACATCTTAATGATGCAGCCTCTTACTACTCTGAACACAACTTATAGGTTATGTTAGTTCAAGAGTAGAGACACAAGGAAGTTAGTAGTACGGTTACTCAACAGGATTCTCTTGTGTTTGCTGCTTATGATAGATTAAAGTAAAATGATAAAGGATATAAACCTAGTTTCAATGCTATTAACAAATCTTTGATTGGTACTATTGCAAGACCCCTGGGAATGGTGTTGATAGATACTACAAATTACATGGTCTTCCTCCTCACTTGATTGGTCATAGAGATGAGAGGTCTACTAATCTTTCCCAACTTGATTATGAAGATCCTGATTCTCCTCTTGTTGATTCCAAGACTATTTCAGTTGATCAATATAATCAACTTATGTCTCTACTTACTAAACAATAAGCTTCTTCAGTAGACAAGTCCATAACTGATGCTCCTCTCAATTTTAGCAATGCTTTTATGGCAGGTAACATATGCCTCCTTTCTAGTCTTGGTACATCATGGGTAGTGGATAGTGGAGCCACCGACCACATTTGTCATGACTTGACTATGTTTTAATCATATCATAAAGTGTCTGGTCATGATAATAGCATCACTTTTCCTAATGGTAGCAAAGTAAACATTGTTCACAAAGGCGTAGTGAAACTTTCTCCTGAAATAACATTGATAGATGTGTTGCATGTTCCTCACTTATTCCACTTTAATCTCATTTCTATTCCTAAAATTTGTCATGATATGAGTTGTTCTGTTAGTTTTACAACTAATTCATGCATTCTCTAGGGACCTACATTGATCCATCCTCTAGTTCTTGGTAGTCTGAAGCCTGACTTGTATTGCACTCTACAACAATTCCAGTATTATTTTCTGCTTCAACAAACACATATGTTGCTTCTGTTTCACTTTCTGATAATCAATGTATAGAAGAAGCTAAAGTTTGGCGCTTAAGGATATGTCATTTTCCTTTTCACTCTATGAAACATGTTAAATCTAATCTTGCATTAGGCAATCTCTCTTCTTGTATTTTCCAAGTTCGCCATATAGCTAGGCAAACAAGACTTCCACTTTCACATAGTTCAATCAAATCAAATAAAGATTTTCAATTCATTCATCTGGACTCGTGGGGACTGTATTATACATCTACTTACAATATGTAAATCATTTGTAACAATTGTTGATGACTACAGTAGACATACTTGGGTGTACATGCTTAAATATAAATCTGATGTAGTGCAAATCATACAAGATTTCTTTGCTTATGTTAACACACAATTTCATTGCTTGATATTATGTGTGAGGTCTAACAATGCTAAGGAACTGACTAAAGGAACACTAGTGGAAAAAAACCCATTTGATGCGGTCAAAATCGGGATTACTGATGCGGTATTGGTCCACATCGGGTGATGTCGCAATAGTTATAATAAATTAAGTGATGCGGTTGCAAACCATATCAGTTAGGCATTAACTGACGTGGTTGCATCACAAAACCGCACGAACTTGGCGAAAAAACTGATGCGGTTTTGTAATAGAACCGCATGAGTATATGTTCATTAAATTTTTTACAAAAGCCTAGCCTCAAAGAACATTCGCATCCAGCCCCATTCAAAATTTTGGTACAGTAACTGTGGTATTTACCTAATTCAAGGTTTGAAAAAACGAAAATAAAATCCACCAACATTCAACGTTCCAGTCCCATTCAAATCCACTAACATTCAACAATCACATAACCAAATTATAATAATAAAAAAAATCAACAAAACAATAATAAATACAAAGACAAAGATCAATTACTTCCAAAATAAGAACAAACTAATCAACTAATCCAAGAGGTGGTGAAATACTGTAAATTACAAAAAAATAACAAGAAAACGAAAATAAAAAAATAATAAAAAAACTAAATTATATGAAAAGGAAACCAAAATAAAAATAAAAAAAAGAAATTATACAGAAAATACTAACGAAAATAAAAAAATAAATTGTAAATAAGGGTTTTTTTGCGAATTAGGGTTTGAATTGGGTTTTTTGTGAATTAGGGTTTGCAAATTGCGGCTCTTTAATGAATTGGATTTTTTTTGTGAATTAGGGTTTGCAAATTGGTACATGGTGACTGGTTTTAAATTAGGATTTTGTGCGTGGTTGTTTAGTTTTCAAAATGAGAGAGGGTGAGAGGAATGATGGTGGTTGGGTGCGTGGTTGTTCAGTCTCCTTGCCGCTTCTTGCGCCCTTCTTTTTTATGCTACTTGCGCCGCGTTCGTGCTCTTCTCGCCGCTTGCGAATTGTCGCCTCCTCGCCCTTGTATGGTGGTGGGCCTCGATGTTCGCCGCTTTCCAAGAGATCAAAGAGAGAGATGTGGTGATTGCGTGATTCATCGGTGTTTGGAGGTGAGAGATGTGGTGGTTGGTGGATGAGAGAGGGAAGAGGCGGGGGTTTAGGGTTTCAGTGAGGAGAGAAGGTGGAGGGGAGAGGGAAGAGGCTGTGATGTAGGGTTTGAGAGTTGAGGGGTGGATTATAAGGGAGTGGGCTGGGGATTATAAGGGATTGGGCTGGGATTATAAGGGAGTGGGATGGGTTCGTTTTTTTTATAGAAAAAATAAGAGAATCTGATGCGGTCCACCAAACCGCAGCAGATTATAAAAAAAACCGCATCAATGTTTATAATCTTATGCGATTCACAAGAGGACCACATCAGATTGTCCTCCCAACTTTCCCTTCCATTTTTAATGTTGATTTTCGGATGCGATTTTACAAAAATCGGATATGTTACTAAGTGACATATAAGGATTTTTCCACTAGTGTAAGCATGCTAAAATTCTTTCTCTCATATGGTGTTGTACATCAAAAGAGTTGCACAGAGACTCGTCAACAGAATGGAGTAGTGGAACGTAAGCATAGGCACCTACTTGAGGTGGCCAGAGCTTTATTTTTTAAGTCTCATGTTCTTGCAGCCTATTGGGGTGAATGTATTCTTTGTGCCATTCATTTAATCAATAGATTATTTCTCAGAGTCCTCTACCACTTATCTGCATATGAAAAGTTGTTTAACAAGCCTCCTTCTATTGAACACCTTAAGGTGTTTGGTTGCGTGTGCTTTGCTTTTACAATTAAAGTAAGGCATGACCAAATTTGACCCAAGGTCTGAGCCTTATTTGTACCTTGGTTACCCACCATATCAACAGGCGTACAAACTTCTCCACCTTCACACCAAGAAAATTGTTATTTCAAGGGATGTTATCTTCCATGAGAAGCATTTCCCATTCCATTTTAATGCTTCTTATGCTCCCTTTACTCATATTTTCCTACCTACAGAAACTACACCTACTACATCTACTCCTTATGATGATGTACCAGATGTATTTCATTTCTCTTCTCCCTCTACTGATGACATAATCACTCCCACTACTCCACCTGATGCTACCTATACTATTCCATTCAACCCATCTCCACCACTTTCCTCTCCCACTTTATCTTCTCATATTCCATTTATACATATTAACACCTTCTGATCCTCCTCCTCCTAGTAGATCTTCTAGGCCCACAAAAATACCTACATACTCTTTTTCTCTCCTACATACTTCTTCTGTTAATTTATCTTATTCTCATTGGTGTAATTTAATACATTATTCTTCACTTCCTGCGTCACATCATGCTCTTGTATCTCAAGTCTCTACACTTGTTGTGCCCACATCCTATGCTCAAGCATCTACCGACCCACTCTGGGTGCAAGCCATGGACAAAGAGGTTGTAGTCCTCAATTCAAACCAAACCTGGGTGTTTGTTCTTTTGCCAACTGGTAAGGAACCAATTGGGTGTAAGTGGGTATAATGATGGCACCCTTGAAAGATACAAGGCAAGCCTAGTTGCCAAAGGGTATACTCAACATCATGGTGTAGATTTTCAAGAGACATTTTCTCCATTCATAAAAATGGCTACTGTAAGAGGTTTTATTGCATTGTCAGCTTCAAGAAACTGGGATTTATGGCAGTTAGATGTGAACAACGCCTTTCTTCATGGAGATCTTTATGAAGAAGTCTATATGAAGATGCCCGAAGGCATTCCAAATCCATCTAATCAGGTGTGTCCACTTAAAAAATCACTTTATGGCCTTAAACATGCAAGTAGACACTGGTTTGCAAAGTTGGTTAGTGAACTTCAGCTTCAAGGTTTCATCAAAACAAAGAATGATACTCACTATTTCTAAAAAAAATCCAAGATCATCTTACAGTTGTTATTGTGTATGTAGATGATGTTATTCTAACTGGGACTGATCCTATTTCTATCATTAATATCTAACAGCATCTTGATCATGTTTTTAGCATAAAAGATATAGGCAAGCTTAGCTTCTTTCTTGGGATTGAAATAGCTTATACCTCTGAAGGCATCACATTAACTCAACACAAGTTCACCAAGGAGTTACTTCAAGCTGCTGGCATCTCTACTCCTAAGCAAGTAGCGACCCCTCTTCCTTTACACCTCACGTTATCTATTGATTCTGGTGTTCCTTTCTCTGATGCGACCCTTAATAGATGCCTAGTTGGAAAGATCAACTTTATAACAAATACCAGGCCTAATCTTAGCTACACAGTACAGACTTTAAGTCAATACATGCATGCTCCAACCGTCTCTCACTACCAAGCTCTTCTACATGCCTTGAACTATGTGGGATGCACATCTGGCCATGGCATTTTACTCAAAGCTTCAACATCTATCTCCTTACAGGATTTCTCTAATAATGATTGGCGGGCATGTTCAGACATAAGAAGATCTATTTCAGGGTATCTTGTCCAACTTGGCCAATCTCCTATAAGTTGGAAAAGCAAGAAACAAGCTACAATGTCTAAATCATCATCAGAGGCAGAGTATAAAGCCTTAGCTTCAGCTGTATCTGAAGTAACCTGGATGATTAGGCTCCTAGAAGAACTTGGAGTGACAAAAATGCAACCTGTCACACTCCGTTGTGATAATCAAAGTGCTTTGCACATTGCAAAGAACCCCGTGTTCCACGAATGAACCAAACACATTGACATAGATTGTCATTTTACACGAGATAAAGTCTTAGAGGGACTTATACAACTTTCCTACCTTCCTACTGGTGAACAACTTGTTGATATTTTCACGAAAATAATCCCCTCAACTCAATTTCAACTCTCTTATTATCCAAGCTTGGTATGTCTTCCACCCTGCCTAGCTTAGGGGGGGGGGGGAAGAGGGGGTAATGAACACACCTAGTGTATTTCTACTGCTACCACACTGGATTATTCCCTAACAACTGAATGCCTGATTCTATTATAAAGAGCATGTGACTTGTTGTTGTTATAACACATAACTATAAATAGTTGTATTCTTGTAATAAGCAATCATTCAAAAAAAAAAAATACTCTTCTTTCTCTTACATTCTCTCTCTATACTTGTATTTCTATAATGGAGTTTATTGATTCTATATCAAGGTTTGCTTGATAACACTTATTGTGTAACAAAACCTCATATGTATATAGATTCAAGCAAAAATGAAATAGACTATACAAATAATGACATGAATTTGATGTCTTCTATCATTTATTTCGTGTCATTTGAATCTATTTACAAAAGAACCACTAGTTATTGGGTTTTTTACACAATAGGTTTATGGTGTGACAGTTACATCCATGAATTTGTTGGAATAAAAACAGCTAAAAGTATATACTATTGAGTGTTGAACCCCCGCCCCCCTTATACCTCCTACGAACAATATCTAGCCATTTTTTTTGCATTGGTAAGATAAATTGCCTTATCGGACCAGAACCTCACACGGGTGATCGGTCTGGTTTAATGGGCTAGACCTTTGGGAGTATGAAATCCCTACCCTCAAGGTGTCCATAGTGGAAATTGAACCCCAACCTCAAGGTTTAGAAGGCATATTATCTAACCATTGGTGTTGAGAGCTTTATTTTGCACTAGGGAAAAAAAAAGGAATGGCTGAGCTTTCTTCATTACACAGCCCTTCTATACAATAGGGCTGCGCTTTTAAATAAAACGCAGCCCTTCGTTAAAGTAGGGCTGCGTTTTAATAGAAAAGAGCAGCTCTGTTTTGTGAAGGGCTGCGCTTGTTTAAAAAGCACAACCCTTCTATGGGCCTTTTTTTAAAAACAGAATTACACAACCCTCTCTTTCTCACGCCTCTTTCTCTCTCTCTCTCTCTCATGCCTCCCTCTCTCTCTCTCACGCCTCCTTCTTTTCTCTCACCCTCCCTCTTCTCTCACCCTCCCAGACAAAGAAAACCAAACAAAAACCGAAAGCGATATCTCGTCGGAATACTTGAATCGAAGACGACATACTTAAATCTCGTCGTAATCCAAAGCGCTCTCACCCTCCCAGACAAACAAAACCAAACAAAAACCGAAAGCGAAATCTCGTCGGAATAATTGAATCGAAGACGACATACCTAAATCTCGTCGGAATCCAAAGCGAAATCAACCCCCGTGTAGCCCTCTATATATACGACTTTTTGGTTTTGGATTCCGACTTTTTGTGCCCTGAAATTCCCTGTTCGAAGACAACGATGATGAACAAGAAGAGGAGGAAGGATGATTCACAATCCCAAGCACAAGAACATCGGAAAGCGGTGTTTCCCAATTTCTGATTAACCACAAGTTATAGATTTTTTGTTTTTCAGATCTATAATTTCTTAATCTTTGTTTTGATTAATGTTCTTGTATTTCAGATCTATAATTTCTTCTCTTCTGTATTTTAGTTTTTGTTCCTTTTTTTCATTTTCGTTCTTCTGTATTTTAGTTTTAGTTTTTGTTCCTTTTTTTTTCATATTCGTTCTTCTGTATTTTAGTTTTAGTTTTTGTTACTTTTTTTTTTTTCATTTCGTTCTTCTGTATTTTAGTTTTAGTTTTTGTTCCTTTTTTTTTTTCATTTTCGTTCTGCAATTATATGATAACATTTATTGATTTTCTGTTTTAGCTTTAGTTTTCCTGACCATATTCCCTATTCCCCTTTTGGATTTGGATGGTTTACTTTAAGGTTTAATGCAAATGTTAAAATTCAGAAAATGTGAGATTAATATATGAGTAAAAAATTGTCAAAAAAAAAAAATACATTATTTTTTTTGTAGTAGGAAGGGCTGCGCTTTTACCTAAAAAGCGCAGCCCTTCAAGCTTAGAAGGGCTGCGCTTTTTAGGTAAAAGTGCAGCCCTTCGTTGTGAAGGGCTATGTTGAAAAGTGCAGCCCTACTTAAAAAGTGAAGGGCTGCTATTGAAAGGGCTGCTGTCAAAAAGCGCAGCCCTAAGTACCTTTTTTAGCGCAACCCTTCCTTATTTTTCCACTAGTGTTGTTTTTAGAGATTGTTACAAATTATTTAATCCTATACTAAATGGAAATATTTGTGGCAATTATTATATGAAACCCTGACGCATTTTCCATGCATGTTTTCTCTACCCACGAAATTGGTCATCCATATGTCACATACTTACATTTATTTTTAGCCCATTATTCTTGCTTGAAAGTTGTAGATCTGAAAAAAGTTAGACTCAAGACTTTCTCGATTCTGAATAGTCAATGGTATGATATAAGTTATGCCATCTGCAAAATTGATAGTTTTGCTACCCTAATTTTCTCCAACAGGAGTTTGCTTCATCCTTCATCATCACTCCTGGCTATTGTCAGGGCCGTCTTAAACATTTTAGAGGCCCTGTTCTAATCTTAAGATTGGGCCCCTAATATCATTTTCTTTTTGGAACTTCAATGACATAAAAAAAATTCTTTTATAATATTATATATCTATTTTCTTGTAAATTGAAAAACCAAAACTCCAAACTATTTTTTTTTTGACAGTGTTCAAACTATTTGATATTGTATATACTTACTATTTCTTTTATAATATTATATATTTATTTTTTTTAACAACTCAATACTAAACAAAGCTATTACCAATGTTCTACTTACAGAGAATAGAGATAACATGCATTAATCTTTATTATATAAGCCAAGGGAGGAGGTGTGGTGTCCCCATTTGAAATGACTAGAATACCCTCTAATAACGTAAAACAATATTTTTTAATAATAAATTTAAAAATGAGAATCAATGCAACTTGCCATATGGAATAACTCAAAAATGAAATATGCAATTACCATTAATAACTTGACTACATTCACACAATCATCACTTCACGAAATTAATTAGAAAAAAGTTAGTGATATATCCTGACAACATAATACTTCGTATTTACAAATTTCAAACAATATGGTGTATTAACATTTATAATCGTTAAAGAACTATAATAAAGCCGCTGACAAATAATTATTAAATCTCGACCAAAATTTTCTAACAGTTAAAAATAGGTCACCTTTAGTTCATAAAGAAAATAACATCTACAAAAAAAATCTCAATAATTTAA
Organism: Beta vulgaris subsp. vulgaris; assembly: GCF_026745355.1. NCBI lineage: Eukaryota > Viridiplantae > Streptophyta > Magnoliopsida > Caryophyllales > Amaranthaceae > Beta > Beta vulgaris. The sequence goes on from NC_079209.1 coordinate 17,725,782, forward strand.
ATCACTATCAAAATAATTCTAGATTGAAAAAATATTTCTATTCGTACATAATATTGGCGACGCACACATTGCGTGCATATACTGCTAGTAATTTTACATGATGAAGTAGCTGGAGTCTTCATTTGAACCTATTAACTAGTAAACTAGTGGCCACTAATTATTTGACTCTTCTTTGGCAAATATTGCACTTCCCAAAAAAATAAAATACAGTAAAGAATGTAACACAGTAAAGGATGCAACAAAAAAGAATTATAAAAATAGTTGAAAAGAAAGAGAAGGGAAATAATCAAGTAAGAAAAGATATGCAGAGAATTCGAAACAACGTCCTCAAGAGTCAAGACTCTATTTATGGAGTATTAAAAACAAAGATCAACTCCTCCAACCTCTGTAATTGTGTTATTTGCGTCACAAATACATTATATTGTGTGTTTTTTTAGATTTTGGGCCCCAGCAAATTCCGAGGCAGGGCCGTCTTAAACATTTTAGAGGTCCTGTTCTAATCTTAGGATTGGGCCCCTAATATCATTTTCTTTTTGGAACTTCAATGACATAAAAAATTTCTTTTATAATATTATATATCTATTTTCTTGTAAATTGAAAAACCAAAACTCCAAACTAATTTTTTTTTTTTGACATTGTTCAAACTATTTGATATTGTATATTCTTACTATTTCTTTTATAATACTATATATCTATTTTTTTTTTAACAACTCAATACTAAACAAAGCTATTACCAATGTTCTACTTACAGAGAATAGAGATAACATGCATTAATCTTTATTATATAAGCCAAGGGAGGAGGTATGGTGTCCCCATTTAAAATGACTAGAATACCCTCTAATAAAGTAAAATAATATTTTTTAATAATAAATTTAAAAATGAGAATCAATGCAACTTGCCATATGGAATAACTCAAAAATGAAATATGCAATTACCATTAATAACCTGACTACATTGACACAATCATCACTTCACAAAATTAATTAGAAAAAAGTTAGTGATATATCCTGACAACATAATACTTCGTATTTACAAATTTCAAACAATATGGTGTATTAACATTTACAATCGTTAAAGAACTATACTAAAGCCGCTGAAAAATAATTATTAAATCTCGACCAAAATTTTCTAACAGTTAAAAATAGGTCACCTTTAGTTCAAAAAGAAAATAATATCTAGAAAAAAAATCTCAATAATTTAAATCACTATCAAAATAATTTTAGATTAAAAACAATATGTCTATTCGTACATAATATTGTCGACGCACGCATTGCGTGCATATACTGCTATTAATTTTACTATGTCACCCTAAAAAGTTATTGTAAAAAAGAAGATTTACATGATGAAGTAGCTGGAGTCTTCATTTGAACCTATTAACTAGTAAACTAGTGGCCACTAATTATTTGACTCTTCTTTGGCAAATATTGCACTTCCCAAAAAAAATAAAATACAGTAAAGAATGTAACACAGCAAAGGATGTAACAAAAAAGAATTATAAAAATAGTTGAAAAGAAAGAGAAGGGAAATAATCAAGTAAGAAATGCAGAGAATTCGAAACAGCGTCCTCAAGAGTCAAGACTCTATTTATGGAGTATTAAACACAAACACCAACTCCTCCAACCTCTGTAATTGTGTTATTTGCGTCACAAATACATTATATTGTGTGTTTTTTAGATTTTGGGCGCCAGCAAATTCCGAAGCCCTGTGCTATTGGGCTGTTTGCACAGCCTGATAGCCGGGCCTGTTCCGAGGCCCTGTGCTATTGGGCTGTTTGCACAGCCTGATAGCCGGGCCTGGCTATTGTAGCCCGTCACCGATCTTTCTTCTTTCCTCACCGGTTGCCTCTTCCTCATTTCCTTTTCTTTTCTTTTCTTTTCGTTCAATCTTTGTTATTAAGAAACAAGTTTTATGTGTTTTGCACTAATCAAGTGTGGAACATATATTTCTCATCGTTAGTGCACTATTATGCATTAAAATTGCCAAAATCACCACCACAATAATACCTTATCATAGGGCACACGACTCATCAATCTTCTTCATCCATTCGTCTCCTTTTGCTCTTACTTCTCTGTGTTCTTCACTAAATAAGGAATGAGGTAGTTTAAGGTCCTTATTTTCAGCTTCAGCATACTCCATGCTCATTACCTTCTTTACTACCTACAATCAACGACATAGTACTTTAGTTACTTAAAGAACATACACGTTTTTCCAAATTTATAGAAATGCCTAGATCGAACTTTAACACTTATGGCTTCGTAATCTAGATTGTGCGGCTTAGACACTTAAGAGAGGGGAATGCAAGAACGGTTAGAGGATGTTTTATGATGGCTTTCAAGAAAAAAAAGCTACCATAATGATTTGATATGAGCCACACGTTACTCCACATCAGCAGTTGTATAAATAAATAAATGACATCAAATATGGTATATTTTTTATTTTATGTATTTGTATTTTTCTTTTAGGTAATTCATGTTATAAGAAAAAGTTATGAATAACTTCTAAAATTATATTATTATATTGAAATTATTTAATGTATTTGATATTTATGATTTACGAATTTTTAAGTACAATACACGATATCATTTGCCAAACTTTAATTTCGGTTCCTTGGTATATAGTGAAAATGATAAAAAAAAAATCTCATAACAGAGGAAAGAGCAAGAAGAAGGGGATGGGGTGCTTCGCGGCGAGAGGAAGGGTGCAGGAGGGGGGCTGGGCGAAGTGAAGGGAGAGGAGAGGGAGGACTGGACGATGCAGTACGAAGGAGGTGGAGTGGACTGGGCGGTGGGCGCGAAGGTAGAGGAGATGGGGTACTGAGCGATGCGATACAAAGGGAGAGGAGATGGAGGGGTTGCGGGTATGGGGAGGGGGGAAACTATGGGTGTGGGCGGCTATACAGGCGGGGTAGGAGTGAGGGTAGGGAAAGGGCCGACATGGGGTGCTGGGGTTGGTTGTTAGGTGGGTGGGGTGGCCCAAAGTGGTGGTAAGGGTAGCTAGTTGCTGGTGATTATAGAAGAAGAAGAAGAAGTAGAGAAGGGAGAGAAAAGAAAAAATACAGTATATTAGAAAACACGTCAGGAATTTAATATACATAATTTTGGAATTTGTTTGGGCTCATTTATGGGCGCACCCAGTATCTGCGCCACGACATCGGAAGTAACCATACAGGTGGCACGTTGTGTTCCACTGAGGAGTTGACCTAGCTCTAGGTGGCTTATAAATTCGTTAATGGAGTTGAAAAGGCTAATTGCTTGAAAAGGTAATATAACATCGCATCAATCCCAAGAAAAAAGCCCATTACATTAATGTTTCCTGTTTGGAAATTCCCAACACTATAAATATCACTAGTCTCATCAATGAAAATGTATTCAATTCTCACCTAACAAAATAGAGGATGTCTCTTTAGACTTTCTCTCTCTACCTCAATCATCAATTGACTTGAGCATCGGAGGGGTCGACTCGAAACAACACCCGAGGTAGTATAAACGTATTTTTCAGGTTTCCGGCATATGGAAAATCAATTCAGACGAATGCTCTTGGGGCTCTTTCCTACTCAACACACATCAACAATCCATAATTTCTAGACAGAATCAGCTTGGCGCTGTCTGTGGGGAAGTTACAAAAAGTCACTTTGCCACCACTTAGTAAGATTCACCTCGTTGCTATTCAATAATGGCCCCAGCTAAGAGCACTTGAAAGAAATAGCCTTCAACATAGGCACAAAGATCTGAGCGAGCACCTTCGTCCTCCCACCAAAGGAGGTCTGAACGGGTATCTTCACCTCCCCCCCCCCGGTCGGTCTCCTACAGTTAGACCATGGATCCTAACCATGAAAAATCCAACGACGATCAGCCAACCCCTTCACAACAGTCACAACAAGCCGACCCTCAACCCCTATTCGCAGCATACATCACCCTGATAGCTACTCAACTTCAACAGACCTTACAGCATAGCATAATGGACATGCGAACGCTATTCACCAGGGAGACACTCAGCCTAACCCCCATATCCTCCCCGAAGCTAGGGACCAAGCCCTAGTATGTTCCCAAAGGGAAGAACACAACCCCCGCATGGCCCATGGTCAGCCTAACCGACAACGATCTAAGGCAAGGGAACCCAGTCAACATGACAAGGAGAGATATATGAAAGAAAGACACGAGTGACACCCACCTAACGGGAGGTCTACTCGGCATCCGGAAAAGACCCTTGTCTCCAAATCCCCTACAGGCAATGTCTGACGAAAACCTGAGGAAGCCCGACACTTCCTCAACCAGAAGAGCCTCAGCTAAGGGTATGATGCTAGATACATCCTAATCAAGAAATCTGCTCAATTAGAGGGGCAAGACGATTCAGCTCACTTTAGAACCCATTGGGATCAACAGTGGAGTGCTTAAGTTCATGGTCCCATTCAACCAATAAATCTTGGAAGCACCTACTATAGGGAAAATCAAAACACCTATTGAACCGTTTGCGGGCCTAACCGACCTGAATGGCCACTCACAGAGCTCAAATGAGTGTAAGATGCGGTGGCCTTCGCCGCCCTGATGTTCGAACACCAACCCGGTCGGTTGAGATGGTCCTTGGTAGAGAGCGAAGTGAAAACTTTCTTAGAGGTAATCACCAAGGCTCAATGGTTCCTTCAGCCGAAAGACATATGTCACCCCTCGACGACGGAAGCAAGAATATAAAAAAAGAAGGGAACCACAAGGACCAGCCTAAACAACAAAAAACGAGAGGTTAGCTAGAGAGATAGATTCAACGACCATGGCCACGACCCTTCTTTGTTCAGCAAAAACAAAAGAGAGATCTACTTGGACATAAAAGATAAGTCCATGCTCAACCGCCCACCGCCCACCTTCCATCTGAATGTCCTCCGCTCTAAGAGATAAGAGTCAGTGTTGCGTACCACAAAGAGTGTGGACACACCACAAAGGACTGAGAGAACTCAACAAGTCCCTAGGTAATTGTTAGGTGCGCGACACGCCTATCAAATTTTGGCGCCGTTGTCGGGGACTAATTGTATTAGATTAGTTTATCTTTGATTTATTTAGCTAAACTTATTTTTGTTCGATCATTGTTACTCTATTTGTTGTTTAATCTCTTTTCTTTCAGTCCTTTTGTTTCATGCACACTCGTAGCAAGGGTTCACAAGATCTAATTACTCTTGATCGCGAGTTTGAAGCTACAACAAGGAGATTAGGAGGTCAAAGAAGAAACCAACAACAAGAATCAACAATGGGAGACGAAGCACCACCAAAGTCTCTAGAGGAATATGCTATGCCCGATGATATCACTACCACCATTACCAGACCCACTACAACTGCTAAACATTTCGAGCTCAAGCCACAATTTATTCAGTTTATATCTCACAGGACTCTTATGCGGGAACACCCAAAGAGAGCCTTACTGTTCATTTGGCTAACTTTCGAGAGAAGTGTAATACTTTAAAACTAACAAATGTTTCTGATGATTTGATTCGATATTGTGCTTTTCCTTTTTCTCTCAGGGAAGAAGCAAAATAATGGTTAAAAGAAGAAGAAGTAAGGAAGATTGCCACATGGCTGAAACTGAAAAAGGCCTTTCTTTACAAGTTATTTCCTCCTATGAGAACTTCCAAGTTCAGAAATGAGATATATGGTTTTCAACAACATGAATTGGAGTCTCTCTATGAGGCATGGCAGAGATACAAGGCTTTGCAAAGACAGTGTCCACACCATGGCATTCCTGAGTGGCTACTGATTCCGACATTTTACAATGGTTTGAAACATGATGTTCGAAGTTCTATTGATGCCACATCTGGCGGTATTTTTATGGCCAAAACTGCAGAAGGTGCGAAGACATTGTTGGATGATATGGCTACCAACAATTATCTTTATGATTGGAGTATGTCTCGTGGACCCCTTAAAAGGGGAGGTAAGTATGAGGTTGATGTTATTGCTACTTTATCTAACACTGTGTAGGTGTTGGCAGCTAAGGTTGACCAACTAAGTAGCAGATCAATAGCACCTGTTTGTGAGGTTTGTGAAGTGCAAGGTCACTCATTGAATGAGTGTCAATACAACACCATGGGAGCGGTAACTGAGCAAGCTAATGCCCTCCTAAACACAAACACAAGACCATAAAACAACCCATACTCAAACACATAACCCAGGTTGGTGATATTGAAATCAAGAATGCCTTATGTGATCTTGGGGCAAGTGTTAGTCTCATGCCCTTGTCAATCTGCAAGAAGCTTAATATGGGTGAACTGAAACCCACACGCATCTCCTTACAACTAGCAGATAGAACAGTCAAGTTCTCCCTTGGCATCCTTGAAGATGTTCCTCTTAGAGTCGGGAAATTTTTCATTCCATATGATTTTGTTGTTATGAAAACGGAAGAAGATGCAAACGTCCCCATTATTCTTGGGAGACCCTTTTTGGCCATGCTGAAGCCATAATTAATATGTAAAAGGGAAAAATCACCTTTGAAATAGGCGAGAGAAGATGGAGTACACACTCACAAACTTCATGGATTCTCCATCTATGGGAGAAATTGTTGATAGAGTGGATGTACTCAATAAGGATACCCCCGTTCTATCTAGCACTCCTTTTTCTACGTCGATTGAGAGATCACTTGCAAAAATCCAACATTCAGTTGCCGAGATTAAGGCAGAGCAGTGCATTATAAAGAAGAACTTGTCATCCATATTTACAATCTTGGAAAATTTCAATACTTGGATGCAGTCACCAGGGTTCCCGAACCCTTCTCTCTTCCCTTCTTAGTGAGGATCTGTGAGTACCCTGCCCCTTTATTTATGTCTACTCTTTACTTTTGTCACATTGCGGACATTGTGACATGCTAGTTTGGGGGGTGGATTTACCACATCATCTGTACATATTCATCATTTAGGCATTTTTTTTATTTTCCGTTTTTGCATATAGTTTCATTATTAAGTTGCATTTCAGGTTGCATTTAGGATTGATCTTTGCTGATAGTACACACCAAGCTTGGTTCTATGCTCATCTCTATGTGAAGTCTAAGCATGATTTGGATAATCTTGTATTATTTTTTATCTATCCTTGCTCGTTGTGATTTGAATGGTTTGTGGTAAGACGGTTTGATCCTCCTAAGGGAGACTTGACTATACTTGTTAGCCAAAAATCTACCAAGTGAGATAATTTGAGCCTAATGGACTAACATCTTTTTAGTCTTTCTTTTCATGTGTAATGCTCTTCCTTGGTTATTATTCTCTGGAACTTGCATTGATACTCCTCGAGACCACATTGACTTGTTTATGCATCGAATATGATTGAGGCAATTGTTATTTCTGAGCTACATGACCAAATGCCACCTACATTGGTTATTCCCTTTTTGTCATCCCTTTGAGCCTAGCCTGTTTCATTTGATTAACTACATGTTTAGCCCTTTACCTTGTCATACCTAGGAAATTTTGAAGCTATGTTGATGAAGTTAAGTGTGACATTGGAGATATTTTGTGGTATTTGATTATATTGAGTTCACCTTGTGGCATCGAATATGATTGAGGCAATTGTTATTTCTTTGAAACTCCTATTTCCTGTTGTAGATGATTTGTTGAATCCTTTATTGAAAAAAAAAAAAAAAAAAAAAAAAAAAAAAAAAAAAAAAAAAAAAAAGAAAAAAAAAGAAAAAAAAGATTGTGATTTATGTCTTTAGTGCGTAATAAAAGGAAATTGTACTTTATAGTTGAGGAGTTACGAATTAGTTAATGAGCAAAAGAAATGAAGTGAAATTAAAATGTGTGCTTTTGGAGTTTAGTAATTGTTGTCAAGGGTGTTTGAAAAAAACAAGGAAAAAAAGGGAAAAAGCTTCACTTTCCCCTTTGAACACCACTTTTCTAGAAGTTCCCACACCCATACCTTAAGCCTTCATTACAACCCATATAAGCCCTCATGATTCTTTGCATATAACGTAGTCCCGTAGCGGTGGAGTGTGAGAAGATGTACAAGCTTATGGTAGGATATAATCAATGGATTGGAGCCTTGTGCAACTATTTGACCCTTTTATACACATAAGTGTTGTGTGCACGACTAGAGTTAGGGTTATCATGTATGGTCAAGGCAAGCTTGGGGGAGCTACGTGGTAATATTGGTTGTCAAGTCACAATTATGAGATCTAGGACTTGGATTAAATAGTTTTGTGTTTATTCCCTTCATGGTTTTAATATTTTCACATTGAAGATTGATTTGAAAACCTTGCTGTGTGTGTGATTGAAGAGTTTTTGTCTTACTTTTCTCTATGTTTCATGTTGGAATGCTTGAGGACAAGCATTCCTCCTAACTATGTAGTAGGGTAAGTCAAGGCCGAATTCACAGAGACAAACGGTATCAAACACTAGAGAATCTCGACTCCAGCCATTTAACTAAACAAGTGACAAACAATGATAAAAAAAGTGTTGAACTAATAATAATGCTAAATTATTACAACTACTAAGAACACACGAGGTAAAATCAATCAATAAAAGAGCCTATAATTAAGTAACCCCACTAGCACGAATAATACATGAATAATTCACATCCCAATAAACATAATAAATGATTCAAAAGGAGTAATATATAACTACAAAAGATCTCTCCCGAGTACCTATGGCTAGTCTAAACAAGCAATCAAACCTATTCCCATGGAATCATGCCAGAAAAAGACATTAAACATGGCCTTACAATTAAATTCCTAGTAATGCTATCTACTTATTCCCATAGAGATACTCATACTCTTGATTGAATCAACAAATCCATCTAGATTCAATTCCCATTGAAAACAAGACATAAGGAATCAATTCAAAATCACCTATCCCTAGTATGATAATGAAAATAAGCACAATTCAATCAAGCAAGAACAATAATTAATCGCATCAAATTGGGATTATGAGAGGGATTCATGCATTAATCATTGCTAGGGCTCAACTTAACCCTAGATTATAAAACTACTCACTCAAAATTGAAATAACTAAGCAATTGATAAATAAATTGAAAGACATAATAATAATCAAGGAAAAGAGAAGATTAGAAAACTTAGTCTTTACTTGAATGGATCAAACTTGTAGACTTCAAGATTCAATAATGGAGTTTTTGTCTCAAAAGCTCTCGACAAAATAACACTCTATTTTCTAATAAAGAAAAACTGCCCAAAAGTATGTTTTATAAAACCTAATATTGCTTACATAAACTAGAAAGAGAAATAATTAAAATTTGCGAAAATAATCGGGCAACAGCATGCACGGGCAAGGAGGATCTTGCAAGGGTGTGCAGCATGATGCATGGGCAAGCAGAATTCTGCTTGGACGTGCACACAAAATAAAAGATTTTTGGTGTTTTGGTTTACAATAGTGCACGGGCAAGTGAAATCTCGCTTGGGCGTGCGCCTTGGTGTGTGGGCAAGCGAGATTCTGCTTGGGTGTGCGCCTTGGTGCATGGGCAACCGAGATTCTGCTTGTTTTTGCAAAGAAAGTATTCTTCAATATCATAATTCCTTCAACCCCAAAGCACTCAGACTCATCTTCTCGCATTCGAAAACTGCCAAGTAGACCATCTACGAACCATATTAGCTTCTCTTAGTCACAATCGGCCTCAAGAACCTGAAAATCACATAAAAGAGCCGAAAGTATCTCGAAATAACATAATGGTTGAAAAGAATGTCCAAATTATGCAATTAGATCTAAGATGCACTAAAAACCGACTTATCAATAGTCGAGCAGATGAAGGCAATTTGAACCGCTACCTCAAGCACATAGGCAAAGAGAAAGACAAGCAGAACGTAGGTTAGTCAAATAGTGGGGACACCGATGAATTTATTGGAGTCATAAGAAGTGGCTTTGGATCAGGATACCTTACCGCCCAACCTCGTAAATCCTACCTATAGAGTCTCAAGCATCAAGTGCTTGACGTCCAACAACCCCGACCAAACTGCCCCGTAATGACCTTCGGGGTATCCAGTCGGACACTACACATACCCCATGACGACCCCTTTGTGATTGAACTCAAAGTGGCTAACACAAGAGTCAAAGAGTGTTAGTGAATACCGGATCATCAGTCGATATAATCACGCTCGAGTTCCTCAAAAAGTTGAAGTACAGCAAATGAGATGTCACTTTCCTTAATAAGCCACTCATAGGCTTCGAGGGAAACTATGTACACCAATCAAATCAATAAAGCTACCCACTTCGATGGGAGAAAAAGGCAAGGGTAGAAGCCTATTGATTCACTTTTTGGTAGTATACATCCCCCTACCATACAACATTATAATAGGGAGAACAACTCTAAACAAGGTCAAGGAGGCCATATCCACCTACCAACTCCTCATGCAATTCGAAACTGAAGAAGCAGGGTAGAAAAGGTCCAAGGGGATCAACAAGCAGCAAGAGAATGTTACGTCAAAAGCTCGAAAAACAGAGTCAACGTCCAAGGGTACTCGAAAATAAAAAGCGAGAAGATAATCGGCCCTCAAGTGGTCTCGGAGTACGAATGCCCTCAACCAGCTGAGGATGATAAACAAGTAGTCATCGATGAGGAATGTGGTCAAACTTTGAGGGTAGGAAAGCCATGGACACTCAGACGAGAAAATAGATCATTGAGGTACTCATAGAGTACAAGGAGGTCTTTGCCTATGAAGCTCGGAAATGCCTGAACTTGACCCCATAATAATGTGCCACGAGTTCAACATCAAGGAGGGTTTCAGGCCAATCAAGCAAAAGTTAAGACATCAGGGCCTCGAGAGGAACACTACAGCGACAACCAAAGTCAAAAAACTACTTGAGGCAGGCTTCATACAAGAGTGTTCGTACTCAGAGTAGTTGGCCAACGTTGTGTTAGTTAAAAAGTCGAGCGGGGTCTGGAGAATGTGCGTGAAATTCACAAACCTGAACAAGGCTTATCCAAAAGATAACCACCCTCTGACCAAGATTGATAGGCTGGTCGACTCAATGGCTGGGCATGCACTCTTGAGTTTCATGGATGCAAATGCATGCTATCATCAAATCCCAATGGCTGAACATGACCGAGTCCACACCGCCTTCATCACCAACCAAGGGTTGTGCTGCTACAGGATAATGTCATTCGGCCTGAAGAATGCTGGAGCTACGTATCAATGAACTGTTAACAAAATCTTCAACGACCAACTAGGTTGGAACATGAAAGTGTATGTTGACGACATGATTGTCAAAAGCAATACCCAAGGGGACCATCCCTCATACTTAAAGGAAACCCTTGGCAACTAAGGCGGTTCCGCATCATGTTGAACCCAAAGAAGTGTGTATTTGGCGTAAAAGAAGGGAAATGCATCGGATTCCTAGTGGATGAGAGAGGGATTTAGGCAAACCCCAACAAGATCAAAGCAATAATGGAGATGAAATCCCCCCCCCCACAACATACGATAGGTGCAGCGTCTTACCAGCTGTCTGGCCGCCCTTAGACGCTTCTTTTCAGGTAGGCAGACAAAAGCTTGAATTTCTGTAAAGCTTTAAAGAGGAAAGAGTTCACTTGTACGACGAGGTCGAACAAGCCTTCGCCTCCCTCAAAACACATCTATCAACCCTTCCCAAGCTAATTTCTCCCTTTTGAGGCGAAACGTTTTTCATTTATCTAGCTGTATTAGAATACACACTCAACGATGTTTTAATAGCTGAAAGAGAAGAAAAATAACACCCGGTCTATTTCGCAAGCCACGCCTTCCGAAGAGCGGAAGCTAAATACAACGAGATATAAAAATTGTATTCTCCGTCGTAATGGCTAGTCAGAAGCTTAAAGCCTACTTCCAAGCCCGCCAAATCAACGTTCTTACATGGTTGTCCCTCAAGTAGGTGATTGAACGCCGAAATCACTCCAGTTAGATGATTAACTGGCAGACCAGCTCGCAGACTTCAGACTAGAGTACATGCCCCAAGGAGCAATCAAAGCTCATGCCTTAGCGGACTTCATAACATAATGTACCACCAGGCCCCCGTCGGCAAGCAAGACGGTTGGGAACTACAAGTGGACGAGTCGTCCACTAAAATAGGGTGTTGAGCTAGTCTGGTCATCAAGCCCCTAGTCGAAAAATATGGAATATGCTATTAAGTTTGAATTCTTGGGATCTGGCAATGAAACGGAGTATGAAGCACTGATACTCGGACTCCAACTATGTATCCTTGGCGGTGCCAGGGCAGTCAAAGCCAAATGTAACTCACAAACGCATAGTGGGTCATGTATCAGGTGAATATGAAGCCAACGAAGACAACATGAGGATGTACTTGACCAAAACCTAACAATTCATCAAGAAACTATCCCATTTCAGCATTACCCACATAACTAGGTCAGGAAAGCAACAGGCAGATGCTTTGGCGAGGATGACAAGTTCAACAGAGGGGTCAGCCCCTCATACCATTATGTGGGAGGTACTGCATCAGACGACCATCAATGTAAAGAGCAACTAGTGTTGAATCGAACGACTACCTGGATGGAAGAATTGGTCAGATACTTGAAAGACGGGATACTACCCTAGGACCACAAAGAGGCCGAGTGAGTCAAGCAAAAATCAGGATGGTTTTTATGGCACCAGAACCAGCTCTACCAAAAGTCCTTCACTCACACTCTCCTTTAATGTGTAACCCTCGAGGAAGGAGACTACATCCTAAAGGAAATCCACCAAGGAGCTTGTGGAAGTCACCAAGTAGCAAGGATAGCTGGACAAACACTCAGAGCAGGCTATTATTGGCCTAGCCTCAAGGTGGATTCTCGTCATGCCAAATCCATTCGGACATCCCTACATCACCAGCCACCCGTCTGACAACAATCAAGGTAGTTTTACCGTTCGACAAATGAGGCAAGGACTTGCCCGTACCATCGCAATTTCTTCATAGCTGCGATTGATTATTTCACCAAATGGATAGAGGTTGAACCACTCATCTCAATAACGGACAAGGTAGGTGGGCTGATAATCTTGTTGATATCTTCACAAAGTCGGTTATGCAGAGTAAGTTTCAACATTGTTTGGACTTTTTCAATGTTCGTGGTTGTTAATTTCCCTTTGGAGCAAGTATTGGGCCCTTAGGGGATAATCTGGTGTCCTTACGGGACAAATCTGGTCTGGTTCTCTTTCGGGGTAAATTTAGTTGCCAGGAGAATTTGGGATTATGTTCACTAGTGGAAAAAACCTTATATGTCACTTTGTACCGGATGCGGTTTTTGTAAAATCGCATCCGAAAATGAACAAAAAATGCGAGGGAAACTTGCCAAAGAAAAGCAGATGCGGTCCAAAAAAATCCGCATCAAATTTAATATCGGATGCGATTTTTTTCCGAACCGGATGCGGTTCAGGGGACCGCATCTGAAACTCCTCTGCTAAATGCCTTTCCTAAAAAAACCCGCCTATTCTAAACACAAACTTTTTCCTCCCAAGCAAAATACTCACAGCACGAACAACTTGCGCCACTACCACTGTCCACGCCGGCGACTTGTTACCACCACCAACTCTGGTGACTTGCGCACGTGAAGATTCGCCACCACCAGCTTGGTTAGTTTCACCCTAATTTCGCGCCGCCACTGCCCTTATATCGCGCCACCACTGCCATAGTTTGGCGCCACCACTTCTGCCCTAGTTTTGCACCACCACTGCTGCTTCCTAGCTTCATTCCTCCTCCTCCCCTTCCTAACCAACTACATTACCACCTTTTCCTAGCTAGGTAAGTAAAATTTTCATAACTTTTATTGTAATCTCATAAATTTATAATTTATTGTAATTTTATGAATAATTGTTAGTGAAATTAGGTTGTATAATAGTTTAAGGGTTTAAATTTTATTAGTTTGAGTTAATTTAATTTGAATTAGAGTAGTTAGTTTGATTTAGAGGTTAAAAAACTAGGTCTTTGTGGTAGGAGGAGTATGATTGTTATTTTTGTAGTTTAGTTTAGTTTAGTTTAGTTTAGTTTAATTTGGTAATTTATACTAATTTGAACTTTAAACTTTGTTGTTGATAATTGAAGCTAGCTAGTGACAGAGTGCTAGTGACGGAGTGTTGAGTTCCATTTCCCTATTTACAACCTTGATATTGGTAAGTTATCACTCACATTTAACTTTCTTTAATTTCATATATTACAAAAGTGGTTTATATATGTAAATTGGTTTATATGTGCAAATATGTATATATGTATCGTTGAATTAATATTAGATGTAAGATACTTAAATTTTAGTCGCATGTAATGGCATGTTTAGTTCTTATTAGGGTCACTATATGTATTGCAATCAACTAAACTAGCTTCACGTGTATTGAAACCCACTTTGGGTAAGTTGGATGTCATTTTAGGCCAATTTCGGCTTTTCATGTTCCAATTCTTTAATTTATCACTTTTAGCCGCATGTAATGGAATTTTTAGTTCTTATTAGGATCACTATATGTATTGCAATCAACTAAACTAGCTTCACATGTATTCAAACCCACTTTGGGTAAGTGGATGTCATTTTGGGCCGATTTTGGCTTTTCATGTTCCAGTTCTTTAATTTCTCACTTTTAGCCACATGTAATGGCATGTTTAGTTCTTATTAGGATCACCATATGTATTGCAATCAACTAAACTAGCTTCACATATATTAAAACCCACTTTGGGTAAGTGGATGTCACTTTGGGCCGATTTTGGCTTTTCATGTTCCAATTCTTTAATTTCTCACTTTTAGCCGCATGTAATGGCATGTTCAACTCTTATTAGGATCACTATATGTATTGCAATCAACTAAACTAGCTTCACATGTATTGAAACCCACTTAGGGTAAGTGGATGTCATTATGGGTCGATTTCGGCTTTTCATGTTCCAATTCTTTGATTTCTCATTTTTAGCCGCATATAATGGCATGTTTAGTTCTTATTAGGATCACCATATGTATTGCAATCAACTAAACTAACTTCACATGTACTGAAACCCACTTTGGGTAAGTGGATGTCATTTTAGGCCGATTTCGGCTTTTCATGTTCCAATTCTTTCATTTCTCACTTTTAGCCCCATGTAATGGCATATTTAGTTCTTATTAGGATCAATATATATGTAAGAAACCGATTTGGGTACATGAAACTCGTTATGGCCTATTTCTAGTTTTGAGCGGGGGTGGGAGATTGTGCAAGGGGCAGTGATGGCCACTAGTGCGGACTGGGCGGGCCGGACCGTGGGCCGTAGTGGGCTGGGCTGAGATTTCACCGTCCAGGACCGGACCGTAAAATTCATGGATTGGGCGGGATGGTCCGTGAGTTGAAAAATCTTGGCCCACACCGGTCTATTACCGGTTTTTATGGTTCGTGGGTCTGGTGGGCTGGACTGGGCTGACGGGAAGACATGAGAATTTATTTTTTCAAAATTATTTAATCATTGAAATTATTCATTATTGTTAAATAAAATCTTTAAAATGAACTAAAAATATATACAAATATTAATATTAATGAATAATTTAATTATTTTTAAATTTGATTGAATTATAATATATGCAATTTGATTAAAATATATACAATTTGATTAAAATATACACAATTTGGTTCAATATTTACTTGGATTGGGATGGTCTAATTCATGGGTCGGGTTGGACCGATTTCATGGTCCGGGCTGGGCGATTTTTGTAATGGGCTTTAGTGGGCTGGACTCAAGAAATCTGGCCCACGGCCCACCCACCAATTTCACGATTTGAGTTGGGCTGGACCGGGCTTTTTGCTGGCCCGACCCACACGACCCACGAGGTGGGATGGGCTGGATTGGCCCGCACTGTTGGCCATCTCTAGCAAGGGGGGTGTGTGCTGTTAGGGGAGGCAGTGCATGGGTGTGTGCAGTGACGGGGGCAATGTAGGGGGCAGGTGGCAGGGGGTGACAGTGTACGGGGTGGGGGGCTGCAGGGGTGGGGGCAGGGGTAGTGTGCACAAGGGGTAGGGGAGTGGTGCAGTTCAGGGGGCAGGGGTTGTGCAGGGGGTCCTATAGTGCAGGTGGTGTGTAGGGGGTCCTGTAGTGCAGGGGTGCAAGGGGGAGGGCAGGGGTGCAGTGCAGGGGGCAGGGGGTGTGTGTAGTGATGGGGGGCAATGTGTGGGGTACGGGAGGGCTGTAGGGGTGGGGGAAGGGGGTAGTGTGCACAGGGGGTAGGGGAGGGCTGTAGTGGCAGGGGGTGGCAGGGGGGTAGTTTGGCGGTGCACGACATCAAATTTTTTTGTTTAACTATGCGCGTTTTCTAATTTCCATCATGTTGTTATATCTTTCGATTTTATAATTTATTTCATGTTTTTGTTTGATCTTGCGCGTTTCTAAGATCTTTTTGTAAATATTTCAAGATTCTCAAACATGGTCCTAGATGATGTGATTGTGGAGGAAGAAAGTGACGAGGTAACCGATAAGTCATCATTTGATGATGACGAGTATGATGCGGATAAGGAGGAGGATAAAGGTGTACCGAAAGATGTAGCGCATGATGAGGAGACGCGCTTGGAAGATGAGGAAATGCGCAAGGCTCACCTCCTTGAGGAGCAAGGATATAATGCTCCCCCCCCCCATTGACAACAACTCTCGGGAAGATTATCTAGTTGTCTCGTTGCTGAGTGTGCCACCCAAAAAGGTCGGGAAAGAATTTTAAGTTTCAACCAAAACTCCAAGGAGTGTTGCAACAAAGAAGCGGAAAGGTAGGGGTGCGAATAAGGGTTTGAATGTTAAGACCCAAATGACCCTCAAGTATGATGATTTGGGTCAACCTTGTGGTCAGTGGCGTGTAAAGAATGGGCAGCATATTGGGTTTTGTATGCGAAAACTCAACATTTGGTAATGTGGAAAGATGTGCCCAAGGCAATGAAGAAATCATTATGGGAAGACACTTGTGTAAGTGTTTTACATTTAACAAAGCATGCTCCATGTACTTAGTTTAGGGTATTTAGCAAGATGTCTTCCCATTTTCATTGACGTATATGTATAAGGAAATTAACTCCTCGTTTATTTCTTGTTTCTATAAAATTTGTTCTATATTACTCCTAATGAAGCTAAAAAGGCGTTGTTCCTATCCGCGGTGGCCGAAAGATTTAGAGCTTTCAAAAGCAAGCTAGTTAGTGGATGGATCTCGAAACGGAGAAAGAGTAATGACAAGAACAGGAAAATTGGAGATGATGATTCACGACAATCGGATAGCATGCCTTTCGAGATTTGGACACATATAAAACGAGAAGATTGGGAGGCATTTGTTGCCCAAAATACTATGCCCGAGATGGTGGTAAGTATATTGTGCTTTAAGCTATATTAGAATTTGCATATTTACTTTAACTACAATTAGATATGTTTTAAAAGTAACCATGTTATCTTATAGGCTAAGCGTGAGAAACATGCACAAAGTGCAAGACAGTAAAACCACTACCATCATATGAGTTCCTACACTTACGCGAGGACGAGACAAACGTGGATTGACGATAAATTTTACCCTTCTATGATGACGGATTCAACCTCCAATGCCACATCTATCACAGTTGGCCGTGTCACTGATTGGTGGTGCTCCATGCATATGCGTGATAGGGACAATAAGATGACCATTTCAGATCTAGGGACCTTGAAGATAGCCAATGCAGTTGTAAGTACCTTCCCTCGGTTTTCTTTTCAACCCCGCTACATATTTTGCTCCCCCGGTTTGTATTTCCCTCTCCCTATTTATTTTTTCTCCTCGGGTTATATATATGCATATACATATACATATACATATATATATATATATATAATATATATAATATATATATATGTATATATATATATATATGTATATATATATATATGTGTGTGTGTGTGTGTGTGTGTGTGTGTGTGTGTGTGTGTGTGTGTGTTTCGGGTAAAAACTTGTATTAGGTGGGAATGATTGAGATTAGGGTTGATGAAGGCCTGTCTGCTCGGAGACCTGCACAAAACGAAGGTTAGACTACCCCGGGGGTGGATCCGGGATCGCTCCTCCGACGATCAAGTCAGTAAGTGTATTAATTGATGGTTGCCAAGTGTGCTGTCTAGGATTGCGTACCTCAATAAATGGGGATCTGCCCAGCATTTATAGGCGTTGAAAAGTGTGAGGAAATTCCCTGCCATCTAGGCACGGAATTCAAGGCTAGTGGGCCCCACTGGGAGGCTTCCATGCTGGAGGGGAGGATTTAGGCCTGATTACCGGGGGCCCAGGTTTGGGCCCAAACATTAGCCCCACGCGAAATACATGGTGGGGCCTCGGTCGCCATCCTGTGTTTCGCGGAACCCAATGAGCCCTAGGCAACTTCAGCGGTCTCAGGGACCTCATTCGAGATCGCGTAGGGGCCGTTGAGCCAGGTTAACTCGAGGGACCTCCAAGACTTCGCTTCGAGATTGTTTGGGGGCCTTCGAGCCCCAAGCAACTCGAGGAGGTTCAGGGTTTTCGCTCGAGATTGCTCCAGGGGCCAATGAGCCCCAGGCAACTCGAGGGACCTTAAGGACTTCGCTCGAGGTTACGTGAGGTTGATAACCCCCAGACAACTCGAGGAGGTTCAGGGTTCTCGCTCGAGGTTGCTCCAGGGGCCAATGAGCCCCAGGCAACTCGAGGGACCTAAAGGACTTCGCTCGAGGTTACGTGAGGTTGATAAGCCCCAGGCAACTCGAGGAGGTTCAAGGTTCTCGCTCGAGGTTGCTCTAGGGGCCAATGAGCCCCAGGCAACTCGAGGGACCTCAATCTCTTCGCTCGAGGTTACTTGGGAACTTAGTAAGCCCCAAGCAACTCGAGGAGGCTGAAGGTTCTTACCCGAGGTTGCTTCAAGGGCCAATGAGCCCTAGGCAACTCGGGGGACCTTGGAGACCTCACTCGAGGTTGCTTTTGGGCCGATTAGCCCTAAGCAGCTCGAGGGGGTTCAGAGACTTCGTTCGAAGCTATCGACCGGGTTTGTATAACTTGAAGGAGTTCTGAGTCTTTGCTCGTGATTGTGGGGCTGATGAGCTTCGGACAACACTGAGGAAGTAGCCTCGCTCGAGATTACCCAGGCGTCCCTGGTTCACTCGAGGGGTATGACGCCATGGCGCTTGACGGGCGTCAATCTCGATGATGAAGCCATTCGAGATATCCCTCACTCGATCAGGGTGAGGTGCCTAAGGGTAGGGCTTTGGCCTCCGTCTGGGCGCGACTGGCCCAAGGAGTTAGAGCTCCGGCGGATGGGTTTTTCGAGAGAGCCCGAACGTGCTTACGTTGGGTCGAGCTAGGTTCATAGCCAAGCTTCGGAGGAACTGGGTGGTATCGGTCCAGGATGCTTAGCACTCTCTTGGGCTTTTGGGGAGGCCCATTGACGTGGCGTCTTGAGGTGGTCTGGAGTCTGTCGGAAGGTAAACCGTCCTTTTCAGGCGGTCTATATAAGTGAAGACAAGTACTTTGATTTTTGTCTCATTTGCGTTGCTCTGATCCTTTTGAGAATCTTGCCTCCCTTCTCTCTTTACGATCTCGAGAGCCCTGAAGATGATACCTTTCCTCGTGGTGCGGACGGATTTCGAGGGTGTGTTCTTAAACAAGGTACGATCTCTTTCTTTTTCCTTTTTATTACCCTTATGGACCGCTCTGCGTGGAGTCCCCTATCGATGGACCTGGGGAGAGCTTCTTCTAGCTCGGGGACCCCTCCTCCCCTCCTAGAACCTTTGTTCGACGGGGTATTCATCGGGGGGTCCCTATGGTGTCCGTGGCTTTCGAGTGCATGGACCCTGCTCAGGTCCTTGACGCCCTACCATACTCGAGCGATGGGTTATCCGTGCTCTCTGGTGGGGAGGGGGAGCTAGATAATCCTCCTCACCTTGTTACAATTGCTCGATTCCGAGCCGTTAGGATTTACTTAGATGATCTCCTCGATAACCAGGTTGTTCGAGTGATGGAAAAGAGTAACGAGAGTAACTCCCTTACTGCGAGCACCAGCGGTAGGGGCGAGGAGGACACTTCCACAATCGAGGGCCATTTATGGACTTTTCGTCGGAGAACCTCCGCTTTCTCGAAAGCTCATACTTCATCAGACACCCCTATGCTCTTTACATCCCGGAGCCCGTAGAAACGGTCTACACTCCTCCAACGGGCTGCATAGCGGTATACAAAGCCTACCTCGAGGTGGGGCTGAAATTCCCCATAAATCCCTTTATAATCGAGGTACTGGATTCTTATGGTCTGGCCCTGTGCCAACTGATGCCGAACAGTGTGGGCTCGATGGTTGGCTTCCTAGCTATCTGCAAGATGATGGGTACCCAGCCTTCCCTGGTACTATGGAGGAATATGATGAAATTGGTTGTCATGTCCTCACGTTCGAACGGAGAGGGCTGGTGGAGCTTCCAGGTCCGCTTTCCCTACAAAGTTGTGGGCACTATGCCATCTAATCAGCAGTACTTTCGTACTGAGTTTTTGTACGTTTATCGAGCTGAGCCGTGGGATTTCCCAGTGGTTCCATTGGTTGAGGGCCCCAATCTATGTATGAACAGGTCGGTGCCTCCCATGTCGAAGGAGGAGGCTCGGGTAGCCATTTACTGCCAGTGTCTTACCATCCTTGAGAGGGGGACAAGAAACAGGTGCCTCAGTACTGGAACCTCCGTGGATGACCTAAGCAATGAGCACTTCTTGTCGACAATGGGGTTAAGCCCGGCCTATCCTCCGGGTAGGGACTTTGTATGCTTAAGGCCCTCGACCTGCCTTTATTTTTAATGTACTGATCGTTTACCTTTGTCTTTGGCAGTCATAGCTCGCCAAGAACTTGACGAGGAGATGCAGAAACGCCTAACCGCCAACCAACGGGTTCAAGAGCAGCTTAAGATGAAGCTGTCGAAAGGCGTAACTTTTGCTCGAGTTACATCTTGTTTAGTATGCTTGCTTTGTCTCACTCTTCCCCTTTTTCAGGATTCTTCGAAGAGGTTGAAGGTCCGCCCTCCAACGAGGTCCGCTATTATTGCGCCTCGAGAGGAGGCCGAGAGAAGAGTTGCCGATGTAGAGGGCGCCCCTCGAGCTGCAAGGGAGGCCTCGAGGTCTAAGGGAAAATCGACTGCGACCTCGGAGACTGGGGACTCCTTGGCCCAGGGGGAAGTGCCTCCCCTTTCTAGGAAGAGAAGGGTGGTGGAGACCGAAGAGGACCTTCGGGACTTTACTCAGAAGTCGACCTTTGAGAAGGCCAACCTCTTCGACTCGTTGGTCAAGAGGCTCGTTTCGAGGCCCAAATTGACGCTGATTCGAGGTCTGTCGGAGGAAGAGAAAGTCGAGCAGCTTCACTCGTCCTGGGTTGATGTAAGTTGGAATTTCTCCTGGGCCTAGTCTTTATTCTTCTAGTCTTTATTCTTACTTATACTTTTCTAACTTGGTTCGTTTCTTTCAGCACTCGATTCGTTTGACGGTAATTAGTCATCGATACACCGCCGGCCTTCGCAAGCTTCGAGAGGGTCTGAAGGAGAAGACGAGGCTGTGCGAGGAGCAAGCCAAGGAGATCGAGGCCTTAAACAAGAAGCTTGAGGATGAGAGGGTAGCCTGGGCTGATGAGAAAACCACCCTTGAGAATAGGGTCAAGGACCTAACGAGCCAAAGGAACAGTGTCCAGCGTAAACGAGACGAGATAATCGAGGAATGGAAAACCTCGCAGTCTGGCCTCGAATTTGCGGCGGACATGGGTCTGGAAGCATCCGAAGTGGCCACTCGGGAGGAGGTCGAGAGGCTCGAGGTTGCCTTTAGGAAGGTGTATCCTCGAGCTAGCTGGTCTCAGGTCGAGGCGGAGTACAACATCTCCATTGATGCGGCCTTTCACGAGGGCCAGGAGGCCAGCCCTGTGCTCGAAGTGAATGACGCCGTCAACGCTGCTGAGGTCCTGGGTGAGGAGCCCCAACATGTCGGGGACCCTCAAGCTTCTGCAGAGCTCGAGGTTCAGGAGGAGGTGGTCCCAGAGAGCTCGAATGCCCAGGCGGACTCGAACGAGAGCTCCTCTGACAGTGAGGACGTCGAAGCGGTGTCTGAGACTTCCGAGAGTGATTCCTCGAGCAGCTCTGACTAGATTTATGCTTATCTTTTGCCATTAGTTACGCCCTGCGAGGCACCTTAAGTTTATCTCTTTTGGTAGAAATGAATATTCATTTTTAGCTAAACCCTCGTGGTTTTTAGGATGTATTCTGCCTTTTATAGAAATGAATGCTCATTTTTTGCTCATCTTTTGCTCATCTTTGCTCTTTTTCTTGTGTTACTCGAAGTGGGATGTCACTCGATGCTTGAGTGTTCTCGTGGTTGAATGCCGGAGGTAGTCAGCTAGTGCGTGCATGGGGAACATGCGCATCCTTTTTGGGCTCTGCCACGTGGGAGCCCATTAAATGGAGATAATTAATGTTGTTTTTGGGGACTTGCAACCAATACCGCCTATAAGTACGGACAATTAGTCCTAAGGGGTTTCACAATCTCATTCTCACTTCTCTCTCTCCCTCTAAGATTTGATTCTCCCTTCCTTTCTCACCTTCGTCTCAAGATGTCTTCACCTATGATAACAGCCGAGGCGCTTCGAGCTGCCAAACGTCGAAGGCTGGCGAAGGCTGGCCTAGGTTCTTCCTCCATCTCGGGGGCCCCCGCGGGATCTCCCGTGGTGAAAAAGGAGGCGGACCCCTCCTTCGAGGGAGGGAAGCAGCTACCGTCTCTTTCGGCTCCTAAGACGGAGCCGATAGAAAGCAAAGTCGAGGAACCTACCTCTACCAAGCCTGAGGATTTTCCTGCCCCTTCTGCTGCGGTTCCCTCGAGCGCGGCCGTAGTCGTGGCGTCCTCGAAGAGGAAGCCCTTTCTCGAGGAAGCTATGAGATTACCTTTCTCTGCCCTCTCGAGGGCTGAGATGGCTGCCTGCTTCGACAAGGCCTCGGAGCATCTGGTGAGGAGCTGGACGAGAGGGCGTGCTTGTCACCCGGTGGTCAAGAAGTCGAAGCCGTCAAGGCCACCTTAACCGAGGTATGATGAGTTCCATTATTAAACCCTCTTGCCTCTTCTAATTTTAACATTCGTTTGCGTTATTCTTACTCTTTTCCTCGATCTTTGTCAGCTGTCGATTAGGGTGCTGTCCTTGGCACGGAGGTCTACCCCTGGGCTGGCCCCTGGGACGGCCTCGGGGGAGATGTCCTGGGACGAGAGGCATACTCTCGTCAATCGGTTGCGCTTGTTTGAGATGCAGCTCTCCGAGGCTCGAGAGTCGATGGCCAATTCTTTGAGGGCCTTCGAGGAGAAGAAGGCTGAGCTGGAGCAGGAGCGCGACATCGCCCTTAAGCAGAGGGACTCTGCTAGCAAGAGGCAGAGGGCTACGGCCAAGGATTGCAAGAGGGCTGAGGAGAAAATTGAGAGAACTCGGAAGAGCGCCGAAGAGGCCATTGCCAAGGCTCGAGAGTGCCGGGAGGCCATTGTCCTTGACTGGAAGGAGTCTGAGGAGGGAAGGACCTTCCTCGAGGATGCCTCCCTGCAGGCTTCCGAGATTGGTCAGACCGAGGCGCTTCGCAAGGTCCGGTTGGTTCTCGAGAAGCTTGCCCCCAGCCTTCCTTGGAGTGAGGTAGAGGAGGGTGTCAAGGCGCTCTCTCAAGAAGAAGGGCCGGGTGAGGAACAAACTCCCCACCCGGCTAATCTCGAGGGATGAGCCGTGGCCTGCTTCGAGCCTTCCTCCTTTTTCTCTTCCTTCTCCCTTGGCTTCTCTTTTCATTATGTCTCCTACTAGGGTTAACATTGTACCCTTAGGCTTTCTTGTTTGATCTAGGTTTTTCTTTGGGCTTGCATTGTAATGCCTTCGATGGCTTGTACTATGATTAATGGAATAATACTTCTGCTTTTCTTATTGGTTTGTCCTTCGAGTTTTTACTTGCTTTTCTAAATTTCGTCGATGCTTACTTTGGGCGACTTTTGTAGACCTCACTCGAGGTTGCTCAGAGGTAAATGAACCCCTGGGCAACTTTAAGAATACTACAGACTTCGATCGAGGTTGGACACTAGGGCCAATGAGCCCTTGGGCAACTTTGAGAAGACTAAGGACTTCGATCGAGGTTGTTTCAAGGGCCAATGAGCCCAAGGCAACTCGAGAATACTTAGGGACTTCGATCGAGGCTGCTTCAAGGGCCAATGAGCCCAAGGCAACTCGAGATACTTAGGGACTTCGATCGAGGTTGCTTCAAGGGTCAATGAGCCCAAGGCAACTCGAGAATACTTAGGGACTTCGATCAAGGTCGCTTCAAGGGCAATTGAGCCCAAGGCAACTCGAGAATACTTAGGGACTTCGATCGAGGTTGCTTCAAGGGCCAATGAGCCCAAGGCAACTCGAGAATACTATCGCTTTGTATTTGGGTCAAGTTTTGCTTCAAAAGGTAACTTTGTTATTGATGAAACCTGAAAATAGGCAATTTTACATCGGCACATCTCAGTACCTTACAAAATAACTGGGACACATGTTTTAGTGTCTTACAAGATAGTCAGCATGCGGTATGCCCCCGCACTCGAGGGACAAACCAATTTAAACATAGAATTTTCGGAGATTGTCTGCGTTCCATGGTCGAGGTAGCGGATGTCCTTCTGTCTCGATCGGTAGGTGCCAGGGTGCACTATCGAGGTCACACGGTATGGTCCTTCCTAGTTGGGTTGCAACTTTCCTAGACTAGGTTGTCGCCCCGTGGACTCAAATTTTCGGAGCACCCAGTCGTTGACTTGAAAAGGTCGCTTCTTGACGCGGCGGTTTTGAATAATACGGGTGAGTTTTAAGTTTGTAGGAGATTGCTCGGAGGAGGGCCGTTCCTCGCGTTTCAGGGAGAAGTCGAGGGAAAAGCCTCTTCCGCTCATCATGCTTTCCTGGTCATAGCAATGTGATAGAGGCGAGGGAAGCGCAATTCGGCAGGTAGAACTGCCTCGCCATGCGTAGACCAGGTGAAAGGGTGAGTGCCGGTTTGGCTTTCGAAGGTGGTCCGCTAGTACTAGAGAATCCCCTGGGAGGTCATCTATCCATGAACCTTTGGCTCCTTCGAGCATCGTTTTGAGCCCCTTCAGGACCACTTTATTGGCTGCCTCGGCTTGTCCATTAGTCTGTGGTCGACTAACGGCGGAGAATCTAGTCTCAATCCCGAACCTTGAATAATAGTCGCGCGTAGGACAGCTATTGAATTGGCGACCGTTGTCCGATATGAGTACTCGGGGGACGCCGAATCGTGTGATTAGGTGCTGCCAGATGAATTGTTGAACTTGTTTGTCAGTGATCGAAGCCAGGGGCGCTGCCTCGACCCATTTTGTTAAGTAATCCACAGCGACTAGCAAGAACCTTCGCTGGCCGGACGCGGGTGGGAATGGCCCTAGGAGGTCCATGCCCCACATATCGAAGGGCAGTGGGGCCTGGATAGTGGTGAGGGTGCTTGCAGCTTGATGGGGTAAGTTAGCGTGCATCTGGCACTCCTTGCATTTCCTGACCATGGCCGAGGCGTCTTCCCTCATGGTGGGTCAGTAGTACCCTGCTCGTAGTGCTTTCGCGGTGATGGTCCGCGCCCCTTGATGGCTCCCACACGATCCTCTATGTGTCTCCCGAAGGACATAGTCTCCCTCTCCGGGGGTGAGACAACGGAGAAGTGGGTGAGTGAACGACTTCTTGTACAGCTGTCCTTCGTGATATACGAACCATCTTGCTCGTCAACGTATGCGCTCGGCCTCGAGCTCACTGTCAGGAAGATTACCATCTCGAATAAAAGCTATGATGTTATCCATCCAAGTGGGGCTTCTATCGAGGGTATTTATTGTTTTGTTGATACGGGGAGCCCTCAGAACTTCCCACATTATACGCCGAGGTGAGAGGTCTTTTGCTGAACTGGCTAGCCTTGACAAGGCGTCTGCTTGTTGGTTCTCCGATCGTGGGATGTGAGATATTGAGAAGTGAGATAAGTTGGCGATTTCTTCTTTTATTTTCCGCAGGTACATACGCATGTTGTCCTCCTTAGCCTCGAACTCCCCTGTTACCTGCCCTACGATCAACTGAGAGTCGGAGTGGGCTTTGAGTTCTCGAGCGCCGGCCGCCTTGCATAATTGTATGCCCAAGAGTAGTGCTTCGTACTCGGCCTCATTGTTCGAAGCAGTGAAGTCGAATTTGACGGCGTACTCAGTCCTGTTGGACTGCGGGTCAAGGATCAGGAGGCCAGCCCCGCATCCTACCTTCGATGAAGACCCATCGACAAAGAGACTCCAATATCCTTCTTCGACAGCCTCTGGCCGGGAAGTACATTCTGCGATAAAGTCGGCGAGGGCCTGGGCTTTGATGGCGCGCCGGGGCTCGAACTCGATACCATAGTCAGATAACTGGGTAACCCAATCCGTAATTCTGCTCGACTGACGAACCTGGGGTGTCGAGGGCAATGACTTGCGGCTGGTCTTGGTTATCCGCTTGATGATGACCTACAGTTGGTCGAGGCCGTGGAGGTGGAGGGGCCCTGTTCGAAGTCCCTTCCCCTCCCACTTGGAAATTTAACATGAGAGCTCGGAGGCCACGTTTGAAGTTGTCGCTGAGACGATCAGCTAGTTGCTGAAGGTCCTGATCGGTGACCGGGTGAGGACTGGTGTGCTCGAGGAGTTGAGGACCCCCCGGAGTCGGAGCAGTCCTCTCTCGAGGTATCCTGAGGTTCACAGCACTCGCCGCCTCTCGAGGATTGATTCCCTCGAGGACATGCTGATTATGGGCCGAAAGCATGGGAGCGAGGCGAGGGTCCCCGGCCGTCTCGTCAGCCACCTCGGGGGATGGCGCTCTCGAGCGGTTAGAGGGAGCGGGAGCCCTTTGCCTCCTCTGGTTTCTCCGAGTGATGGCCATGACTTTTAGTTCGATTCCCCACAGACAGCACCAACCTGTTTCGGGTAAAAACTTGTATTAGGTGGGAATGATCGAGATTAGGGTTGATGAAGGCCTGTCTGCTCGTGGATCTGCACAAAAAGAAGGTTAGACTACCTCGGGGGTGGATCTGGGATCGCCCCTCCGACGATCAAGTCAGTAAGTGTATTAATTGATGGTTGCCAAGTGTGCTGTCTAGGATTGCGTACCTCAATAAATGGGGATCTGCCCTGCATTTATAGGCGTTGAAAAGTGTGAGGAAATTCCCTGCCATGTAGGCACGGAATTCAAGGTTGGTGGGCCCCACTAGGAGGCTTCAATGCTGGAGGTAGGGATGGCAATGGGTCCTGGACCCGACCCAGACCCACTAGGACCCGACCCATTTATAAGGGTTTGGGTCCAGAAATTTTAGACCCAATGGGTCTGGGTCGGGTCTGGGTCCCAAAGAGCATGGGTCGGGTCCGGGTCCGGGTCCACATATGCTAGACCCAGGCCCGCCGCACGGACCCATTTACATATTAGAATTTTTTTTTTTTTTACCTAAACTCTAAAATTTTATGAGTTGTGATTATAATTTGTGAACTCGTTAGTGTTGTAACTCCACTAAGACATGTAACTTTATAAGGTGTAACATTTTAATATTTTATGAGTTAATTATTAAAATTTTATTTAGAGAATGCTTTAACCATGGATGCAAGAACCTATATATATATTAGGGTGAAAATTTTTAATTACATATATTAAAAAATGTGATGAAAACTTAAAACTAAGAAGGACCCATTTAGGACCCAGTAAGGACCCATGGACCCGCTAGACCCAACGGATCTGGGTCTGGGTCTGAAAAATCTAGACCCAACGGATCTGGGGCGGGTCTGGGTCTGTAAAAAATAAACGGGTCTGGGTCTGGGTCCAGGTGGACCCGACCCAGACCCGCCCCATTGCCATCCCTAGCTGGAGGGGAGGATTTAGGCCTGATTACCGAGGGCCCAGGTTTGGGCCCAAACAATATGTATATATATGTATATGTATATATATATATATATATGTATATATATATATATATGTATGTATATATATATATATGTATGTATATATATATATATGTATGTATATATATATATATGTATGTATATATATATATATATATGTATATATATATATATATATATATATAGGTGAGAATGATGTTTTACATGATAAGTGAGAAAAAATATCAGCCCTTAGATAGGTTTATAAATGGTCTTGATTAAAAAGTAAAAGAAACTAATTTCCCACAACAATCACCCATCATCACGCATAACTTTTCTCTCTCCTCAGATTCTTTCTCCTTCCTCTCGTTGCTTTCGGTTATAACTTATACACATAACCTTCTTCATCACTTTTTTTTTCAAATTAAGTATATGAATTGCGACACTGAAATACAGTGTTTTTCAGCATTTAAGATTAGTTCGAGACACTCATGCAATATGGCAAGGTTAGTATTTGGGAACTATTTCAAATTTTCTCCTAGAATTTTAATTCAAGTTTACATATGAATTTCATTAAAAAATGGAATTGATTCAAAATTGCTATGATTATATTTAATTAATCATTCGAATGGTAGATTTCTCCTGTAATCACTCGAATGGTAGTATTTTTTTATCGATTTTGTTTCTCCCAACCTATGTTGTCTAATATATATTATATGGTCGAATTTGACGACAATTCGTCATTCTCCTCTTTATTTAGTTCATTTTAATTGATTCTAGATCTTTTGTTGCATATTTATAATCAGAACCTTGTTGATTGCTTGCTGATTTCTCTTTCTTATTCTTCTTTATCCTCTTCATTTATGTTCATTCCAATTGATTCTAGAACTTTTTTGTTGCCTATTTATAATCTTTGAACCTTTCTGATTGTTTTTTTTGCTGGTGTCTTCCCACCACGAATGATTGGTGAATTTTAAATTGCTCCACAAATGGGCAATATACTAAAATGCAGTCGGCTATAGTTTTCTTACTATCTTGCCAAAGCCACATTTTTTGAGTTTCGTTGACTAGTTTTTTGGAGTTTTGTTACTATCTAATGCTTTTTAGAGTTATTTTTAAATCATGTGTTTATAAAGCTTCTATGTTTGAGTTCATTATTGATCATTTCCAGTATAAATGGTTTTATTCAGTTACATACTAGTTACTTCTCATTCATTTTCTTGTCTGTTAGTCATGTTTACTTTTTAGGGAAGTTGAGTGCTAATGTGATGCATCTGACATTCTAGAAGTAGCGATGAACTTGTGATTGAGGAGTGACATATGGAACTTTCTGAATCTCTGACTCATATCGTTTTAGTTCTATCAACTCTTACTATAAGGATTATCTTTGTAATCTTCAATCCATAAGGTTTCCATTGGTTAACTACAGGGAATTGTCTTCTTGTAGTTTGTTTGTGCATATGTTTGGAAATGAAGTGTAGATTTCAGGGTCTTTAACTGATTGAACTCTGTTTAGAGTTTGGACAAGATAGTACTTCTGGGACCATAAAGATGCATACTGTCGGTCTTTCTAGATGACTTCTTCAACAACTTTTGCACCTAAAACCTATTAGCTCAAACGAAAGAGCATTGTGTTATGCATAAAATGTGGGTTCAAATACCACATAGGTTTTGAAATGGGTCTTGTTAAAAGTTAGATACCTAAACATAGAACAAAATGTTCTGTACAATTGCACTCGTTTAACTTATCGGTACAATCGAACTTTTGTTATTGTAACTCAAGCTAGTGTAATTTATTTTTACTTTTACCAACTCATTAGATAAGGTGAAAATTACATCTTAAAAGTTGCTCAAGATCGTTAAAGAAAGCATATCAAATAATAAAAGCTTATGTGGGAGTCGAACACACATGCACACACAAAACACTTGCCAATTGAGATAACAGTTTATCAAGTTGCAAAATTTGATGAAAGGTATATAAATAGTTTTTTTGAAATTAACAAAGGTATATAAATAGTTAGAGTTACGAAAACATATAATTAGAGTCATAAGAAATAAAATTTAGAGTTATGCCAAGATTTAATTAGAGCTATAGGAAGTAAAAGTTAGAGTTACACCAACATTTGATTAGAGTTACATCAAATAGTATTTTAGAATTACGCAAACATTTAATTAGAGTTGTATAAACTAGTAGTTAGAGTTATGCCCACATTTCGTTAGAGTTGTATAAACTAGTAGTTAGAGTTATGCCCAAATTTGATTAGAGCTTTATGAATTAATTATTACTTCCTATAAACAAGTGTCTTTACTTTCAGAACTCTAATTACTATTGTATATAACTTTAAAGAAGAGTGGGTGCCACTCTAGTAATTATCTTCTACGACTTTAATGAATCTCTGCCATAACTCTAATTACTCCTTCCTATAACTCTGAACAAGTACTAACATAACTCTACTTACTAATTCATGTAACTCTAACACAAGTGCTGCTATAACTTTAACTACTACTACCGATAAATGCAAACAAGTCTTGAGAAATTCTAAACATACAATTTCATTATCACACTAATTCTTTCATTTTCATAATGCTTAGTCATATCAATTATTCAATTTCATAATGTTTATGGATTAAAAATTACTTGACCAATCTACTGAGCAACAATATTATCGACCACATTCGAACATCAGAAAAAATAAAATCTACCTAGCCACGCTTTACTACAACATTTGGGGATGACTCATAATTCAAATTCGAAACATAAGCAGTTCCTACAACTCTAAAAAACTTTTACCATAACTCTAGTTATCACTAACTATAATTTTAAACAGAAGTCGTTATAACTCTAACTAATACTATGCATAAATGTAATCAGTAACTTTAAACAAGACTTGTCGTAATTCTGAAGAAGACTTGTAGTAATACTAATTATTATTTCCTACTACTCTAGAAAAGCATCAATATGACTTATAGCTACTACTTCCTACAACCATATACAAGTGTTGCCATAAACTAATTAACTAGTACTTCCTAAAATGTAAACAAATGTTGCTAAAACTTTAACCACTACTTCTACAACTCTAGAGGAAGTATAAGTATAACTCTGGTGACTAGTTCTAAAAAGCACTATGGAATACTCGACAAAACTCTAAACAAGAATTGATATAACTTTAAAGAAGTACTACTACAACTCTAATAAGTTCTTCCTATAACTCCAAACTAATATTGTTATAACTCTAAAGAAGTACGACTACAAATCTAATTAGTTCTTCCTATAACTCTAAACAAATTTTGGTATAGTCTAATTGATTTTGATAGTTCAGAAGAGCCAAAATCACTTGAATACGAGTATACAACACACACTCAAGGGAATTGGGGAAAACAAAAACAACTCAATAAGATAATAAAAATTCAAATTCACACTTCTATTACTTGAAGAATCCAGACTAAGCAAATTAGCATACGAGAAACAGAAAACTTGAAGTGAAAAATGATCAAAGTTCATAGTACTTTTTTTGAATTTCAACCCAAAGGCACTCAAATAGTAATTGATTTTGATAGTTCATATTAAATGCTTTCTCACATGATCTTGCCTCTATATATATATATATATATATATATATATATATATATATATATATATTATATATATATATATATATATATATATATATATATATATATGTATATGAAGAATTAACGTCGCATTAAGGATTAGACTTATCATTTTTGAAACCGAATTTTCTATTTTTGGGGTGTTTACTGAACAATAGCTAAGGGTAGAAGAAGAAATTGTTTAGAGTGAGAGTGGGTAGAAGATTTAGTGGAGGAAATGGCGGTGAGAATTTTAGGTCTAAATGTTATGTTCTTCTTCCTGGTCTTCAGGGTGCTGAGAATTTTCTTTTCATAACAGGCAAAAGTTTCATAAATTTCGGGTCCTGGCGGGCGGGCGCCTTGCCTTCTCTGGCCCAGGGTCGGGTCTGCTCTCGAGATAGTTTTGTCCAAATTTTGGATCGTAACAAAAAAAAAATGGTTTGAAATTAAGTGTTTTATATAGGGCTCAAGTAAAGATTACGAGTTTTTTACTCGATTTGAAATTTTGTTTGTTTTGTATTTTTTTTTCTATTAATTTGTAGGTTTGGTATTAAGAGCTCCGAATTGGTGGTGGGCGAGTTAAATTCTGTGTATTATGGATTGAGTTGTAATATATATAGTTGGTTTAGGAATAGTTATTGATATTTCATTTGTATAATTTTGAGAATTTAGTTAAGTTTTTGGTGTAATTAAGGTGATTTTCCATTACGATTTTATTTGTTTAAGAGTTAATTGTGGTTGAATTGCGTTGAGTGTATTTCATTAGCAGTTGAAGAGTGGAGGTTGTTACATATATGTAAACTTAATTTTTTTTCAGAATATCTTTTTGTAGAAAGGAGCTCCGGCCATAAATGAAATAGTCATGCCAAAAAAGGCTTTAACAATCTGAAGAAATTAAGTTTAAATTGTAAATAGTGACAATATTAATGATGGCAAGATTATTTTGGTTTTAACTATCTTTTCTGTACTACTTATTTAAAAATAACTATCTTTATTAATGTTCTTTAGTATAACATCTTTTATGTTCCTAAATTGCTAGATTTGAAGCTTGTGCAATGCAATATGTTATAGTTTAACGTGTAAAAATAACATTTTGAAGCAAATTTTTTTTATTAACAGCAAGTAGTAATAGAAGTAGAGAATAAGCACCTTTTACAGTTATTACTTATTAGAAAAACAAGTTTTATGTGTTTTGCACTAACCAAGTGTCGAGCGTGTATTTCTCATCGTCATTGTACCGTTCACTATGCATGAAGAAGAAAAACCCTCGTCTATTTCACCATCACAATAATACCTTATCATGGGGGAAAACATACTATAAGGTTTGTCCTCGTCAATAAAAAGAAAAAGAAATAGTTAAACATGAAATACACTCATATATGAATCAACAAATTAAAAAGAGTATGTAAACAAAATAAAATTAAATATTACATTGGAAAAGCCAAAAAAAAAAAAAAAAAAAAAAAAAAAAAAAAAACTAATGTTATCGCACATGTTACCAAGCATCAACTATCATGCCTTCTTTTTCGTAATAAATATATCTCAAGTTTCTCCTCCAAATTATTGCCAATTCCATAAATTATATATAAGAATCATGTTATTTGGTGTAACTTACGTTAGCATATCCTTACGGTCGCTGTATACTGTTGCGCTTGGATCTACTATCTGCGAGGGTGTTCGGCGATGAGACGAGCTCTGATGAGATTTTCCAATGGTTATATGAGGTGATGGATAGATCGAAGATGGGTGTTGGGATGTCATAGTCCCTATACACTCGTAAGAAGAAAGATTATTGCTAGTAGAAACCTCAAACAGAACTGATTTACTAGATTCAATTAGAAATTGATGAGATTTATAGGTTGAGCGAAATATGTCGACCAAAAGAGGGTACTGTTGGAGAGCGAAAAGAGCAACGGGAATTGAAGCAAACAAGGCGACAGGAAGAGGCGCCCATTTGACTCCCCTATCTAAAGTCATGTAAAATGTAGCAGTAAAGGCTACCATCATAGTCGCAATCGAAAGAAACAGTAAGGTTAACCCCATCATGAGCTTGAGAGGTAGCGAGATGAGGAAGTCGCTCTCTGCATAACGTGAAGTGAGAATGGACAAAAACATTAGTACAGAAGCTGTAGAGGTGAACAACGATACAGCATTCGATAGAGCGAATACAACAAAAGATGCTCTTGTCATGAGGTTAGGACTTCCTTCACTGTCAACACCTCCGGGTAGCTGGAAGGCAGCTGAGAAAACCACGGTAGCTATAAGAGTAGCAACGAGGGCACACGACTCAGCAGTCTTCTTCATCCATTCTTCTCCTTTTGCTCTTAGTTCTTCGTGTTCTTCACTGAATAAGGAATGAGGTGTTTTAAGGTCCTTATTTTCAGCTTCAGCATACTCCGTGCTCACTACCTTCTTTACTGCCTACAAAAACAGGAGATAAAATCTTCATTCCGTGAATTTCAGTGACATATATATTAGGATGAAGATGTATTACATTTGTGATTTGGCCAGAGTAATGATGTACCTTGAACCATTGTATCTCACGTTGCATCTGCAAAGCTGCTCCTGAAACACAATTCAGCCGGTGGGTAGGTGCCAACTTGCAAGCCAAATGCAACATGTTATTTCCGTTGTCATCTTTGTATGTAGCTATTAAGTCTTTAATTGCTCCTATCTCATAAATGAGCTTAAAGATCTCCTCATGGCGGTGAATTATGGCAATGTGGAATATGGAATGCCTATTTTCGTCTACTTTCCATATTAGATCAGGATAAGATCGAATTAGTGTCGTTAAAAATTCGACCTTTCCCCATTTAGCTGCAACAAAGAGTAGTCGCCAAGGATCTCCAATTAGCTTGGATATATCCTCGCTCTTCAGTTTAATGACTTCATCCCATAGGTTTTGTGTTAGTTGAAGGAAACCTGGTGGCTCTATGCTTATATCTTGATCTGTGCTACTCCCTAAAACAAATATAGAACAACAACTGATTTATCCACTTCGATAGTATTTAGCTTAATACTAATTACCCTTCAATTTCGCAGGCTGTTAAAAAAGGTAGCAGTGATAATCAATTTTGTAAGGAAAGTCTCAAGTTAATGTCCAAGAAAATGCAACTCTATCCCCAAATATGTTTCCTATTTAAATTTTAACCACTCATTCCCACGTTTAGAGATGTTATTTTCGGGTGTGAAATCTATAGACAAACACATATTAAGATATATAAAAGTATTATTATTGTATATCACCAAGAAAATTAAAATCATTACTATAGACATTATAAGGTGATTATCTTGCAAATTTATTACTCTTTCCACCCCCTCAAAAAAAAGTGTAACAAAAATGGGACGGAGAAAATTTGCACAAAACCACCTTAAGTTTTCACTTATTTAGAAACTTCTACTTTTATGTTTTTTTTTTTCCTAACTTTCCAGCTAAAGTTTACAAAACCTTTATAAACTCCCACCACTTAAAATATTTTTGCCAAACTCCGTTAGTGGTGGGACCCACACCAGTTATTTCTTTTGTTTTCCCCTCCAAACTACTCACTTTCCCTTTTTATATAAGAGAATTTCCCTTTTCACCCTTTGATCCTTCACCTATATCTTATCAGAAGGAGGTCTGCACCCTTTGTTGCTTGTGTTGTTGGAGGGAAATTCTCTTATATAAGAAGGTGGAAGTCAGTTGTTTGGAGGAAAAACAAAAGAAATAACTGATGTGGGTCCCACCAGGCCACCACTAATGGAGTTTGACAAAATTCGTTAAATGGTGGGAGTTTATAAAGGTTTTGTAAAGTTTAGGTGGAAATTTAGGGAAAAAAACATAAAGGTGGGAGTTTCTAAATAAGTGAAAACTTAAGGTGGTTTTGTGCACATTTTCCTATAATTTATACCATTATAGACCCTTGTTACCACCTAGAACTCTCTGTAGATTATACGCAGGTCTCGTTTTTTCTTTTAGCAAACTTACATCCCATTGTATACACCTCTTCCACATGCTCATCTGATAAGAAACAGGCTTTTTCTGAGCCAAGACATGCAATGCTGTCTCTTCATTTTCGTCTCGAAGATAGGCCAAATATTTGTGCTCGTTTAGAATGTGCAATGCCACATCTGCATGACAAAAAGTTAGAGGTCAAGAAGTAAGAACGAGCAGTTGCCCTCATATAATGTGCTAATGAGTAGACTAGGTTGGAGGAGGAGAGGAACTGTCCGAACTCCGAGCCTTGGGTGTAACCTACGGTTGAACAGCCAAATTTGGAATATATATGTTTTCTGAATTTTCATTCTTTTTTTTTTCTGGAATATATATGTTTTATGTCCAACCTAACATAGCATATAAGATTTAAGATTTGGCTGAATTACCGTAGAGATCACTGTCAATCGAGCTAGTTAGTAATCCAATGCGATCTTGGTCTGTAATTTGGCTATCATCAGTAACATTAAGAAGGTACCATACCATTTGACGGTGACCTAGCAAGACTGCCATGTAAAGCGGGGTCATCCCTTGACTTCCCCGGATGTTTGGCAACTCTTTGTTCTTCTCCACCATCGCTTGGGCAATCTCAACAACTCCAGAAACGGCGGCGAAACACAGTGCTGTGTTTTGGACACTGTTAGCCAGTGCTAGAGATTCAATGGACATGATACCTACGAGCTTCTTAACGAGCTCAACATGCTTTGCTGCCGCGGCAATATGCAGTAGTGTCTCGCCACCCTTGGTGATCTGTTTACAAATCCAAGATGGGTTCTCAAAATGTATCATGTTTATAGTTGACCAATCGGCTTTCAAGGCTGCTTGGTATAGTCTCACTCCATATTTCAAGAATTCTTCGCTTGTTTTGTCTACCAATAATACAAGTATAACAACCAGATGGAAAATTATTGTTAAAGCAGTCAAAGTGGATATAGTAAGGGGTCTCTATGGCTAAAGTTTAGTCAAAATTTTAAGCATGTTTTGAACACTCATCAGCGAATGGAAAACCAACATTACAATGGAAATGAAACAAGTCTTATAGATATGAAATTACCAGGTCTTGGATCAGTACGAGAAGACGGAGTCCCGATAGGCGTCATTGGTGGCGGTAAAGGTTGAAGTGTTGGTAGAACTAGAGGCGGAGGCCGAGTTCGATGGATCCTTTCTCGGATTTGAGTTGTTGTATCTTGACTTGATTCTGCATTTCCACCTACACATATGCCAAAGATTTACTTCACAATAATCTTTCGATATACAGGTTGTTGAGACTAGATTTTAAGATGGTTTAGTAATTGCAATATTGCATTTGTGAGTATAAAGAAAACTACATAACTCGATGACTCGATCAGAAGTAGACAGCATATATTCTCTGTAAGTGCTTAGTTTGGTAAGTGCTGATGAATGTGAATAACTATGATGCCATTCTATGTTTTTTGCAAGAGAAATCCCGTGTAAAGTAATGCTTTGTGATTCTAAAACATTAATATCTCTTCATTAATTTCATTACCATTTAGTACCACCTTAAAAATTGTATTCTAATAGAAATAAAAAAAAAAGAAATATACATCTATTTGGGATGAAATTGCCAAAACTACTAAGGACATTCACATGATTTTTTTTGGTCTCTATAAAAGTACACCAAAGTTAAGTAGCATGATACGATCACATATTAATGCTTAGGGGAATTTTTATCGTACACCTAAGTGTACTATGAGTATGGTACATTCAAGGCTCTAAATGAGCATAATCACATAATAGATAGAGCTGCACATGAACAAATGAGCAGAAAATTGTCTTGGGTATACCATATATAATGGACACTCGGATATGATGAAGGTACTCTGCCTACTAGTGATTGATTGCGCGCTATAAGTGTAAAGTAAGTCAACCTAGCAAAAATTTGAGTTGGCAACGGATTGAACATGGTTAAAAGTAATTCCTAAAAGCTCGATGCCATATGATTAAAGCGACTATATTCAAAACTATTTCGTTGCCATTTTTTCATCTAATCAAATGTTTTTGTCAATTGGTCTATAAGTTTGGTTTACTTGTGGCTAACTCTAGCATCAAATTATCTAGTTGTTCCTACAGATGTCAACAAATATAATTGCTGAAAATAATAACAAATTATAAACATTGGTTCCTAACAATGGCAACAGACTGTTAATACTTTTTTTTTTTTTTGAACAATTTGACTAATCCACAATATACAAAAAAAATCAACAAATAGAATGACTTGTACATCTTAATAAAATGCACACAATATTAAGATATAGACAAAGTGCGAAATGGATTATATTTTAATTGTAAATTTCGATTTGATAAAAGAGAATACAATATTTTTTATTATTATTATTGGTAAATCACGGGGTTCCTTGATTAGGAGGTGGTGGATGTCTGGATGAGGTGATATTTCTTTATTACTATTTTATAATTTTCAACATGGATATGGAGTATTGTGGTAGAGTGAGAAATAAAAAAAAAAAATCATTGATCCATGCCAAAAATATAGTTAGATGAGTGAAAGAATATATCTTTGAAATTCGCAATAGAGAGTTGAACCTCTCTGTCGAAAAAAAAAAATTGTATCTCGTAGCCTATATACAAGGGTGAAGCGAATTTAAGCATAAGCAATCAAGGTTATTTCCTCCAAGACTGGATAGTTTGCCAATACTAGTTAAAAAGAAATTGAAAGTTAGCTGAAACTGATAATTAGGTAGTAGCTCAAATTAATAAGATACATAATTAACTTAATTATTTGACAAAATTAGTTATTTTATTGATAAATTATTTTGATAAAAATGAGTTGTTTTCAAAATTTTAGAGAGGTTTTTCAAAATTCCAGCTACCTAATTGAAAATTTTAAAATTTAAATTTATTAATTTTAGTTATTTTAACCACCTAAAATTTTATTTTAGGTACTTTCGAAGACTACTAATTATTTTAACACCCAAAATATTCTAACACCTTATCATTTAAGGTACCTAAAATGCTTTCCTGAATATAGCCCAATTAGTTATCATAACTTAAAGATGGTTGAAAAGAACAAATCCACGTAACTATATTTTTTTCTGACAGGAAATGTTCAAATCAATTTTCATCGAATGACTATTCATCTCATCTATTTTATTTTCATGCGACTAGTGTTGCTGTTAAATTAGAATGACAATAGTATTTCATAAATCAAAGTACATATAAAGAATGATTATATATTTTTTGAATCAAGCATATCAAGCAATACTACAAAGTCGAATATAACATTGTCTTACCATAGTTTATAGAAAGATGAGGGTAACTTTTCGCCTTAAAGAGGTCCCTTAGGATAGAAGTGACTCTAATAAGGTAAAAAATGACCAATTATCTAAAATAGACATTTTCAACTTAAAATGAGATCTTTTAAAGGTAAGAGTAAGCCTTTTTTATGATACTAATTTTATAGTAAACAATCTTCCACACACAACTTACACCTATTTCTTGAATCATACATATCAGGGGATGATTGATCGCTTCAATCATAGATATCAAGAGGATCTTTTGAGATGTTTGCTCACTAGAATTTTAAAATAAATATGATTATCTCTATTATATAAGAGAAGGAATGTCAAAAATTAAAATCGGCACTCAAAGAAAACTACACCTATTTTGCCCCCTTCCCTTTCTAAATTACAAAAGAAATGTCAAAATTAAAATCGGCACTCAAAGAAAACTACCGAAAATTAATTTACATCACTCATTCACAAATCACTTAAAAAAATAAACTTTACAAATCACTCATACAATTGAGAAAATACGTATAAAAATCACGCAAATCACTCAAATAATAGGAAACTTTATTAAAACTTAAAATTAACATACTTACTAAAACTAATAACCTAGAACGTCAATACATACAAAACATTTACAAAAATTTACTTACAAATCACTATTCTCAAGAACCATTCACAATTAATGGTGGGTCATGATAAAAAATAGAGGTGTATTTGTAGTGAAATCAGAATTTAGAAGTTAGACAAGGAAAAAAATTATTTACTTTTTTATAGTGTTTCCTATATATAATGAAACTTTTACATATATTTGGACCTATCTTTTTCTATTATATAATAGCGATTAATTATCAAGGTAAAAAGGTTTATGTAAAATATCATTCAAGAATTAAAGTACAACATATCTCTATTATATAAGGGAAGGGGAGAGCTATGGTGTCCCCGAATGAAGAGACTATGTTACCCCCTTCCCATTCTAAATTACAAATTCACTTACAAATCAAAGGGGCTTAAACAAAAATACCAAAAATATAATTATAACAATCACTCACAAGTCAACTAAAATCATAAAATTGCATAATTTACTTATGCAAATCATTAAAATGAGAAAACTTTACAAAAACTTAAAAATTCACTTACAAACTACAACATATGAAAAAATTGACTTGAAATCAAAGTGTTCACTTTCTTTACAATTTATGAAGTATTGTACTTAATTCAAAAATCAACTAAAAAATTATAATATTAGAAATCATAAATAAATTCAATAAAAATTTCAGTTCATAGAATTTAACTTTGAAAAAAAAAAAAAAAGAATGGTGTGAGACTTAAGTGACATAAACTAAACCAATCAAATTTTGCAACTAAAAACAATTATACTTCGTATGTCTAAGTTCAAATTTTGACTTTTATGCCGAAGAAAATCGAGTTTATGGTTTGAAAAAAATTCAAGCACGCATCGTGTGCAAAAAATTCTAGTAATACTTATAGTACAAGGAATAGATAACTGAAATTTGTACCATTTATTTTTATACTAGATAGTATTATATATTCAGCCTTTTTTTTTTTTGGAGTAATTTATATATTAGCTTGTGATTTTCTTGGGTTTGAAACTAAGAATATTTTTCCTCCGTTTCATTTTAATCTACACACTTACACTTTCATGCATGCCAATGCAAAATTTTAAGGACATATATTTTTAGTTTTGTATCTGTAAAAATTTCAAAAAGCACATATTAATAAAATACATGTTATGATAAATTTAACAAGATCCCACATGACTATATTTTCATCCGCGTATAAATCACAAATGATGGTCAAAGTAAAATTTGTGAATAGCGTAAAATATCAAAGTGTAATAATCAAAATGAAATGGAGAGAATATGAACTTAGAATATGTTAGCTAGAAGTGATGATAAGATTACGAAGTCTAGCTGTAGAATTATACTAGAATCATTCATGTCAAGAGATATATACTTCCCCCATTATGTTTTAATTGCAAAATTTTGACTATTTCCCTAATTAATTTCACCATTTGATATTTTATAATGATATAAGCGTAATTCAAAATATAGTCATGTATCTTATTTGATTCCTTTCAATTTCTATTTTTTTACTATCTCATTTGCACAATTTTAAAAATATATAATTATATATATTATTAATGGTCAAAATTTTGACTTAACCAGTGTGAAAACTCAAATTTTGCAATTAAAAAAAGAAGGGATATATGTATATATATATATATATATATATATATATATATATTATATATATATATATATATACATATATATATACATATACATATACATACATACACATATATAACTGAGTTCATATGAGAATGCATACTTACATGAGAAATGAGAATAAATTATTACGCGCTATAACTCTTATGAATAAGTGATGTAACTCTAATGAAAAAGCGATATAACTCCAAAAAAAAGAATATTAGGAAAAAATTCAAAAAAGATTTTTTTTTTGGGCTCCAATTTTGTTAAGGGGTATAACTCTAATAAACAAGTGTTGTAACTCTCACCCAATCGTGTGGTTAAGATTCATTCTCATTTCTCATGTAAGGAGCATTCTCATGTGATCTTACCCCTATATATATGAGAATGCCTCCTTACATGAGAAATAAGAATGAACGTCAACGACACAATTGGATTAGAGTTACAACACTTGTTCACTAGTAGAATAAATGCTTATTGCTACGACTATTAAGTGGCTATTGTGGCGGTTTTGGCCGTGCACAACTAAGGAGGCATCAATAGGTAATTAAACTATTGTTGGGTTTTTAACCGCAGCAATATTACAACGTATTGTTGCGATTCCTAGAGAAAACCGCAGCAATATGTTTATTTTTATTAAAAAAATACAATGTATTGTTGCGGTCTTAGGCGCAAACCGCAACAATATTACATAATAATAAATTACAAATCATCAACTCAAATTTAAATCTAAGAGTGAAACTAGAATGATTTCAACCAAAGTTCCAACATCAAAATGTAACAATTCCAACAGCTTGAGAAGCATAATTCAGAATTCTAAATCTAAAAATGAAAAAAGACAATGTCTAAAATTCAGAAATTTGAAATTAAAAAATATATAATTCAGATCTGAATATGGAACCTGACCATGTGTAGTAGCGAAATTCGGTGTTTTGGGCAGCAACAAAGCCGACGTGAGCGGCGTGGTCGGCGTGGGTGACAGAGCACAAAAAGATGCGATGACCGGCATGTTTCGGGCGAGAAACAACAAACCCACCAACGCCATATCAGCAAGAAGAGAGAGAACATAATTGAGAGATTTCGCAAACCCATCGGCGCCATCAGCGAGGAGAGAGAGAGAAGATGACGGCGCCATCAGCGAGAAGAGGGAGAGAAGATGATTGAGAGGAATTTCGCAAACTCACCGCCGTCATCAGCGAGAAGAGAGAAATTCCTTGTCGAAAGACCATTAGCCACCGACGCCATTGATTTCTTGTCGAACAACGACCCACCGGCGAAGGGAGAATTGATTAGAGGGTGAGAGGAAGAGAGAAGATGAAGGGAGGAGAGTAGAAGAGAGAGAGAGATGAGGATTGAGGAGGCGTGAAACTGAATGAGAGGAAGAGAGGAGGAGAGAGAGAGAAATGAGGATTGAGGAGGCGTGAAGCGTGAAACTCATGGGGTGAGATGAGGTGTAAAACCCTAGTTTTTAATATATTAAATTTAAAAGCATATTGCTGCGTTTTTTGTAGAACCGCAACAATATGTTTAAATAATATTTTTAAATTATTTTAATATATTGATATGGTTCTTGCCAAAAACCGTAGCAATATCTTTGGTCAAATAGTAAAAAAGTTTCAAATTTTTTTTGTTGAAACCATATTGCTGCGGTTTCTGGCCGAAATCGCAGCAATATGGTTATTTTATATTTTTTCCTTTTCTTTTTACGTGATATATTGCTGCATATGGGTAAAACCGCAACAATATAACCATATCAATAAGCAATTATTCTACTAGTAGTTCATTAGAGTTATACCTTGTATCTGCTTAATTGAATTGCGATGTTCATAAGAGGGTTTCATGGAATCAGGATATTGAAGGTAATAATTGCGAAATTCACGTAGAGGTAAATTATGAAAACAACCTGAATTATGTTCCTATGCTTGTAATTGAATGGGATGGTGTACAAGGTGAAATTCAATTTTAGCAAAAACAGATTGTATGTTATATTTTGTGGGCTAGCCCACCTCAAAATATAAAGGAGAGATTTTTGCGTAGAATTTAGGATAAATCTGGCATTGATATAATTTCTATCATTGGGAATGGAGTGTATGTGGTTAGATTTACTAATTAGGAATATTAGGAGTGAATTTTGGCTAAGAAATGCAAATTATTTGATAGAAAGCCTATAATTGTTCAACCATGGAAGGCTAATGTTGACTGGAGTATTAAGTTTGTTGACAAGGTTTTTATTAGGATTGAATTGTATGGATCAGACCTGAAATATTGGGGTGATAAAAGTTTGAGTAAGATTATAAGTAGCATCGTAAAGTTTGTGAGAGTGGATAAGATCACACAGGAGAAATTAAACCCTTTTTTTTGCAAGAATTTTAGTTGAAGTCCATGTGGATCAAGGTTTGCCTGAAATGATCCATTTCTTAAATGAGAAAGGAATTGTTATTGACCATAAGGTATATTATGCTTGGAAACTCATTAAGTGCAATTGCTATAATGGGTATGGGTACAGTCAGGAGTAATGTGTTAAGTCTGAGAACTTTAAAAAAGTGTGGGTGGTGAAGACTACAACTGGTAGTATTAACCCTGTTGCTACTCCAGCAAAGATAGTGCAGGCTGGTGAGAAGGATTTTAGGCAAACTGTGGTGAAACAAATTGGGGATATCCAGAGACCTTATACTAGGGTGACTACTACACTAGTAAACAATATGTTTAATGCTTTGACTGAGGCTACTACAGAGGAGTTGTTTAATGAAATTAATCAACACGATGGGAATGAAATAGGGGATAAGATGCAGGGGTTAGAGGCCCCTTAGAGCCATGGATAAAATCATGGTATTGAACACCAGGGGGCTTAATAGGGGTAAGAAACAATTAGAAGTGAAGAAGTTCATGTCAACTCATCAAGTTGCTCTTTTTGGTCTCCTGGAAACTAAGGTCAAGATTCCAAATTTGGGGAATCTTTACCAAAACCTATGCTTAGGGTGGTGTTTTACATAGTAGTTGGGGAAGTATTGTTATAGCTTGGCTTCCAGGTGCTTTTAGTGTTTTCATTGAAATGATTACAGCTCAAATGGTGCATTTGAAGGTAGATCTAGTGGGTCCTGCCTCTTGGTTTTAATGTACAAAAGACTTGATTTGTGGAATTCTATTTTGAATGTGCATATTGATCATCCTTGGGGTATTCTTCGTGATTTCAATGTGGTCCTGAACTTGGATGAACGTATTGGGTCCCTTGTTAGAATGCATGAAGTTAGGGATTCAGAGATTGTGTGGCTCATTGTGGTTTGGTTGACATTAAGCAAGCTGGTAGGTTTTTCACTTGGACCAACAAGCAAGAAGGAGATAATCGAGTTTTCTCTAAACTGGACATGGTTATAGCTAATGGTTCATGGTTAAGATAAGTTTGAGAATGTTGTGATCACCTTTCTCCCTAAAGGGGAGTATGATCACTACCCTGGGGTGCTTTATGTCCACCAGGAAGTGGGGGGTAAAAGACCTTTCAAATTCTTCAACATGTGGGTGAATGGTGAGGGTTTCCTGGGTATGGTGAAAAATGGTCAGTAGAGACAAGTGAGAGGTTGTTTGATGTTTCAAATCACTCAGAAGCTTAG
This sequence comes from Beta vulgaris subsp. vulgaris, assembly GCF_026745355.1. Classification (NCBI taxonomy): domain Eukaryota; kingdom Viridiplantae; phylum Streptophyta; class Magnoliopsida; order Caryophyllales; family Amaranthaceae; genus Beta; species Beta vulgaris. The sequence goes on from NC_079209.1 coordinate 17,770,209, forward strand.
AATGCTAAAAGTGGAATTGAAAAAGATGAATCAGAGAGTTTTCTAAGATATCTAGGCTCAGGCCTTGCAAGCTTATAATCAAATGGTTATAGCTCAGAACCAAGCTCATCTTCATATGAGCGAGAGATGTTGATGTAATTGCTACTCAAAAGCTTGCAACTGAACAATATAAGCAGGCCCAGGGGAGATATTTATGTTTCTTTAAACAAAAAACCAAGGAAAAGGATTGATCAAGGTGATGACAATACTAAATTGTTTCACAAATCCATTGAAGCAAGGAGGTAGATAAATAGGGTATATGTAATTCAAGATAGCAATGGTGCATGGCAGACAGAGGACCAGCTGGTTAAAGGTGCATTTGTCAGTTTTATCAGGGTTTAGTTGGAGAGAAGTTGGTGGATAGATGTGCAATTAAGCATCAACTTATTACTGAAGGTGTTGTGATGTCTACTAAGCAACAATTGCTTCTGAATTGCACTTTTACGAGGGACGATGTCAAGAGGGTTATGCTTTCTATACGAAATGAGAAAGCACCTCGTATGGATGGGTTTAACAGCTTATTCTTCAAGCATTGGTGGGAGATTATTGTGGGGGATGAGGTAGCTAATTGTTAGATTTTATCTTACTGGAAATTACTCAAGGTTGCTAATGTCACGTCAATAACTCTTGTGCCTAAGGTCAAAATTTCTACTTATGTTAGTGACTATAGACCTATCTTATGCTGCTCAACTATATACAACTGTATCACTAAGCTAGTTCGTGAGAAGCTCAAACTGGTGTTACCTAGCATTATCTCTCAAAATCAGGGGGGCTTTTGTAGCCAATAGAACCATTTTGCACAATGTGTTACTTTGCCAGGATGTTGTTAAGATATACGAGGCCAAGCAGAAGCAAATATATTTTCTTATGAATATTGACATACAAAAAGCATACAACACAATCAGTTGGGAGTTCCTGGAGGAAATCTTGCTCATCTGAGGCTTCCCTAGAAGATTTATAGATTTGGTTATGGTATGTGTGAAGTGTCCCGCTTTGTCTTTGATAATTAATGGTCGTCCCACTGGATGTTTTTAGCTCTAAGAGAGGGATTAGACAGGATGACACTAGTGGAAAAAACCTTATATGTCACTTTGTATGAGATGCGGTTTCTGTAAAACCACATCCGAAGATGAACACAAAAATGGGAGGGAAATTTGGCAAACATAATTGGATGCGGTCCTTAAAAAAGCACATCATATTTTAAATCTGATGCGGTTTTTAGTGAATTTGATGCGGTTCACTGGACCGCATCCGAAAAGCGTTCCATGAAACAACATGCGCGACCCAAATGCTTCATTCACTTAAACTTAAAGCCCAAATTCCACCTCATTTCGTCTTAAAATCTGAGGCGGCCCATTCTCTTCCCTCTCTCCTCTATTCATTTCGTCACTCCTCAATCCCTAACTATACACCTCTCTTACATACCCCCCATTCTCTTCCCTCTCTCTCTCTTCTTCTCAGCCACTTCCTGAAACCTTAACTCCCTCATATCTACTCTTCCCTCACCTCTCTACCTCACAAAACAAATGAATCGTGAAGAAATTAGAACGAATTAAGAGCGAAGAACGAATGAAACGCAACTAAGAAGATTGAAAAAGAAGGGTGAAAATGAAGAAGAAAATGGAAAGTGATTATTGAAGACCGAAAATGAAGAAAAAATTGACGAGCGAAACGAAGAATCAAAGATACACAAGAAATTAGGTATTTTTTTCGTTTATTTTGGATTTTGTTTTTAGATTTGGTTTTGGTTTAGGTTTTTATTTTGTTTTCGTTTGATTTTTTCGTTTTAGATATAGTTTTTTTTACGTTTTTCTTTCATTTTTTAGGTTTTTTCTTTCGTTTTTGCAATTATAGTTCATTTGTAATTTACGATTTTTATTTAGTTTTTTTTTGCAATTATAGATCTAGTGTTTTTTTTTTGTAATTTTCGTTCATTTTATGTAATTTACATTTTTGGTTAGACCTAGTTCGTTTTTTTTTTCTAATTTTCCTTCAGTTTATGTAATTTTCGTTTTTTTAGTAAGATTTAGTTTTTTTATTTCGTTCATTTTCAATATTGGATCTGAAGTAATTGCGTAGATTCAATGTACTATACTAGTTTATTTTCATTATTGGTTCATTTTTCAATATTGGTTCATTTAGTTATTTCGTTCGTTTTTTGTAATTCAATGTGGTGGTCTTGTTCGTTTTCTTTCAATATTGGTTTTATTTCGTTTTTTTTGTAATTCAATGTGGTGGTCTTGTTGGTTTATTTTTAATATTGGCTTTATTTCAATGTTGGGATTTAGTTATAATACCTTGTGTGGTGCCATGGTGGTCTTGTTGGTAAAGTGCACTGCAGTTGCAGTGCTTTTTTTTAATGAATAAATGCCATAATTTGATGCGGTCATGGACCGCATCTGATGCCATAATCTGATGCGGTCATGGCCCGCATCACTTAATTTTCCTAATATGCTGCGGGTCCATCTGATGCGGACCAAAACCGCATTAGTAAGCCCAATTTTGACGCATCAGGTGGGTTTTTTCCACTAGTGTGATACCATGTCCCCCGCCCCCTCTTATTTGTGATATGTATGAAGAATTTCTCCAGGATTATGCTTTATGTTGGGAAAGAACCTGGCTTTAGTTTTCAGCCTAAGTGCAAGTCATTAGCTCTGAATCACCTATGCTTTGTAGACGATGTAAATTATTTTGCAAATGTGATTATAGATCTGCTCACCTGATGATGCAAGGGATACAATTGTTTGTTGTTACTGTAGGGCTCAAAGCTAACCCCAACAAGTCTGATTTCTATAGTTTTTGGCTCTCAAATCAGGAGTATACAAGGATTCAGGAAAGCTCAGGGTTCAAGCAAGGAAAGT